>NC_044032.1:113578094-113879382 GCF_901765095.1 Microcaecilia unicolor | reverse complement strand
CTGTGCCTCACATACGCACTTGCACACTCTCATTCTCACACACACACACTCTCTCTCACACACACACTCGCACATTCACTCTCTCACACACAGTCACTCTCACATACACTCTCTCTCAAACATACATACTCCGAGGAAAACCTTGCTAGCGCCCGTTTCATTTGTGTCAGAAACGGGCCTTTTTTACTAGTCTGTACATAAAACGCTACCTCAACATTCTGAAGACAACCTGCTGAAGCCATCTGCAAAATCCCTAAACAGTTCGTAAGTTCATGGTGGTGAAGCCATCCAACTCACCATGTCTCTCTGCCCCGCCCTCGAGGGCAGAACACAGAGAGTAAAGGGATCCATAAAGGCACCCCTACCAACTGGCAACCCCCTCCAACAAACAACGACCCAGGCAGGGGGAGTGTTTCCGTACTCCTCCCCCTGCCTAGGAATCGCTACAGACTGCTGGCAAACTCCCCAACCACACGACCACAAAAGCCACCCGCAACCCCCCCCCCCCCCCCACACACACACACACAAACACACAAAAACACACAAACACAAACACACACACAAACGCAAACACACACATACACACACATACACACACAAACGCAAACACACACACACATAAACACACACATAAATACACACACAAACACACCAACAAAAAAAAACCACACACACACATAAACACACACACACACACATAAACACACGCACACACACACACAAACACACGCACACACACACACAAATGCAAACGCACACACACAAACACACACACATAAAAACACACACAAACACACACACACAGAAACACAAACACACACAGAAACACGAACACACACACACGAACACACACACACGAACACACACACGAACACACACACAAACACACACACAAACACACACACAAATGCACACACACAAACACACACACACAGAAACACAAACGCACACACACAGAAACACACACACAGAAATACAAACACACACAAATATACACACAAACGCACAAACACACACACACGCACACACACACACAGAAACACAGAAACACAAACACAGAGAAACACAAACACACAAACACACACAAACATACACACACACACAGAAACACAAACACAGAAACACAAACATACACACACACACACACACGAACACACAAACACACACACACGAACACACACACAAACAAACACACACACAAACAGCCTCGACGGTGCACCTCTAAGTGCCCCCCCGCCGCATCGCCACAACAACCCGTGCAACGGGGCATCAGAAAGCCCCTACCCCCTTCCCTCCTCGCCGCATCACCAAGCCCCTCCCCCCACATCGACCGCCTCACCACCCGCGACCGCTAATACAAACTCTGTCCGGCAGCTGCTGCTGCTTCTATTCAGCAGCAGCAGCAGCAGCCCGTACATAAAGAAATCAAACAAAAAAAACAAAAAACAACCTCCTAAAGCGCACCTCAGGGGCGTATCTGCGTGGGGCCTCAGGGGCCTGGGTCCCCGTAGATTTCGCCCTGGACCCCCCTACCGCTGCCAACCCTCCCCCTCCGTTGCTGTCGCCTACCTTCGCTGGCGGGGGACCCCAACCCCCGCCAGCCGAGGTCCGCATCCTCCTGCCGGCTGCCTTTAAAAGAATTCCGTCAGCTGGCGGGGGACCCCCAACCCCCGCCAGCCAAGCCGAGGTCCTTTCATTTCTTCCACTAAAGCTGGCGCCGAAAGTTTCTTCTGAGTCTGACGTCCTGCACGTACAACGTGCAGCGACGTCAGACTCAGAAGAAACTTTCGGCGCCAGCTTTAGTGGAAGAAATGAAAGGACCTCGGCTTGGCTGGCGGGGGTTGGGGGTCCCCCGCCAGCTGACGGAATTCTTTTACCGGCAGCGGCAGGAGGACACGGACCTCGGCTGGCGGGGGTTGGGGTCCCCCGCCAGCGAAGGTAGGCGACAGCAACGGCGGGGGGGAGATTGGCAATGGCAGCGGCTTGGGGGGAGGGGGATCGGCAATGGCGGCAGCGGCGGCGGCGGGGGGGCTATAATGTGCAGCGGCTGGGGGGAGGGGGATCGGCAATGGCGGCGGCGGCGGGGGGGGGCTATAATGTGCCCCCTCACTCTGGCCCTGGCCCCCCCTATCGCAGCAGTTCAGATACGCCCCTGGCGCACCTCCGTGGAGAACCATCTCACATTGGCTGACGTCTCTGCAGCCGCTCCTCCTCTCCCCTCAACGTCAGTGCCCCTGCCGGAAGACCCCGGAGAAACGCTGAGACGTCAGAGGGGAGAGGAGGAGCGCATGCTGAGACTTCAGCCAAAGTGAGATGCTTCTCAACGGAGGTGCGTTTTAGGAGGATTTTTTTTGTTTTGTTTTCTTTATGTACGGGCTGCTGCTGCTGAATAGCAGAAGCAGCAGCCGCCGGACACAGTTTGTATTAGCGGTTGCGGGTGGCGAGGGAGTTGATGAGGGGGGAGGGGCTTGGTGATGTGCCACGGTGGGGGGGGGGGGTCGGGGGATGCGCGAAGAGGGGGACAAGGGGCTTTCTTTGGGTGCTGCGCCGGCTGGGGGGAAGGGGGGGTCTCGCTGGACATGGGTGGCTGGAAGGAAGCAGGGGGAGGGGAGGGGAGGGTCGCTGCACATGGGTGGCTGCAGGGGGGGCAGGGAACAGGGAGATAGGGATGGGGCTCCACACACCACATGGGTGCCTGCAAGGGGGACAGGGGATACAGGACGGACACTGCAGGGCGGGCAGGGGGACAGAAGGGTTGGTGGTCATCAGGGGGGGACAGGTGGGTCGATGGACATGGCTGGCCATAGGGGAGGAACAGGGAAAAAGGAGAGGAATGTCCTCAGACATGGGTGGCTGCACAGGAGAGGAGGGTCGCTGGACATGGGTAGCTGCAGGGGGGGCAGGCAGGGGGACAGAAGGGTCGCTGGACATGGCTGGCTGCAGGGGGGACAGGGGAGAGAGGAGGGATGCTGCACATGCGTGCCTGCAGGGGGACAGGAGGGATGCTGAGGGGGGGGGGCCTGAGACCACATGGGTGGCTGCAGGGGGAGCAGGGGAGACAGGAAGGACGTAGCAGGGGGAGAGGAGGGTTGATGGGCATGGGTGGCTGCAGGGGGATGCTGGACATGGGTGGCTGCAGGGGGAACATGGGGAGAGGAGGGTCGCTGCACATGCCTGGCTGCAAGGGGGCAGGGGAGAGGGAGGGGGTGAGGGGGTTCCTCACACCACACACGCAGTCACTCATTCTCTGTCTGCCACATACACTCTCACTCACATACTCACTGTCTTTGTCCCTCTCTCTCACACAGTGTCACACAGAAACACAAACACTGTCTCTCACACACTCTCTCTCTCGCACAAACACATACACTCTGTCTCTCTCTCTCTCTCATATTCTCTCTCTGACACACACGCTCCATCTCTCACACACGCTCTTTCTGAAACATACACTCCAAGGAAAACCTTGCTAGCGCCCGTTTCATTTCTAACAGAAACGGGCCTTTTTTACTAGTAATAAATAAGTCACATACCTCACTTTTGCTACCTTTTGCCTCAGCGGGTCACATATATGGTTCTTATATTTGGTATCCCAGAAATTGTTTGATCTTTTGCAGCTTTTTATTTAAATACCAAATAGATAAAAGGAGAAAATTGAAATGTCCAAAAAAGCCCCTATTTATGCCTATTTTATAAAGGCTTTACCTGGGAATGTTTTGTAAGTGCAGTTGAACATCAACACTACTTTATAAAGGCAACGTGGAGGTGTATTTTCAAAGCACTTAGACTTACAAAGTTCCATAGATTACTAGCCAGCTTATTTTCGAAAGAGATCGCTGGCCATCTTCCTACACAAATCGGGAGATGGCCGGCCATCTCCTGAAGCCGGCAAAATCGGTATAATGGAAAGCCGATTTTGGCCGGCTCCAACTGCTTTCCGTCACCGGGACAGCCTAAGTTCCCGAGGGCGTGTTGGAAGGGTAGCAAAGGCGGGAAGGGACATGCTGGGGCGTGCTTAAGATATGGGCGCCCTCGGCTGATAATGGAAAAAAAAAAAGGGCGTCCCTGGCAAGAATTTGGTCCACTTTATTTGGTCCCTATTTTTTCAGGTCTAAGTCCCAAAAAAAGTGCCCGAACTGACCAGATGACCACCGGAGGGAATCGGGGATCACCTCCCCTGACTCCCCCAGTGGTCACTAACCCCCTCCCACCCTCAAAAAAACAACTTTAAAAACTTTTTTGCCAGCCTCTATGCCAGCCTCAAATGTCATACTCAGGTCCATCGCAGCAGTATACAGGTCCCTGGAGCAGTTTTAGTGGGTGCAGTGCACTTCAGGCAGGCGGACCCAGGCCTATCCCCCCTACCTGTTACACTTGTGGTGGAAAATGGGAGCCCTTCAAAACCCACCCGAAACCCACTGTACCCACATGTAGGTGCCCCCTTCACCCCTTAGGGCTATGGTAGTGGTGTATAGTTGTGGGGAGTGGGTTTTGTGGGGCTCAGCACCCAAGGTAAGGGAGCTATGCACCTGAGACCAATTTGCGAAGTCCACTGTAGTGCCCCCTAGGGTGCCCAGTTGGTGCCCTGGCATGTGAGGGGGACCAGTGCACTACAAATCCTGGCCCCTCCCATGACCAAATGCCTTGGATTTGTTTGTTTTTGAGATGGGCGTCATCGGTTTCCATTATCAGCGAAAAACAAGGGCGCCCATCTCTAAATCCAACGATCTCAGCATTTAGGTCGACCATCTTTAATGTTGACCTAAATGTTGAGATTTGGGCGCCCCCAACCGTATTATCGAAACAAAAGATGGAAGCCCATGTCGTTCGAAAATACGGTCGGCCCTGCCCCTTCGCGGTGCCGTCCTTGGAGATGGGCATCCCCGGTCTAAAATGCCCCTCCATGGCACTTTGTAAGTCTAAGTGCTTTGAAAATGAGCCCCATAGGGGCCTAGGCACTTTTAAAAATTAGGCTCTCAGAATTAGTCTTCTACCAAGCATCCTCCTTGTTCTACCTCTAAACTCTGCACAGCACTGTTATCTCTCAACCAATGTTTTCTCTAAGCAGTGGCCTGGTGTGTGCAAATTTTTTTTTTTCGTGTGAGCTACAAGTTTTAAAAACCAACAATTTCTGAGTGCCAGTATTAGCAAAGCATTTCTGTATATACACACACAAAAAAAATTATTCTGAAAACATCCAAATTGGTATTTTTGAAACCTGTTTTGGAAACATCTATCTATGCATTTCGTTTGCAGTTTGTCCAAATCACAAGGGGCCGTGTTGGGAGCGTTTTGAAGGCGGGATTAGGATGGGCTTAGGACGTTTCACAGCCATAATGGAACAAAACCAAAACGTCTAGGGCGAAAACTTCAATGTTTTGGTCTAGATCTGTTTTTCTAACAAATAAAACACAAAAAGGTGCCCTAAATGACCAGATGACCACTGGAAGGATTCAGGGATGACCCCACTTCCCCACTGGTCACTGACCCCCTCCCACTCCCCTCCAAAAACAATGTGAATAAAAATAGTACCATCCTCTATGACAGCCTTAGATGTTATAGCCAGGTCCATTAGAGCAGCATGCAGGTCTCTGGATTAGTGTAGTGGTGGCTGCAGTGCACTGTAGACAGGTGGACCCAAGCCTATACCTCCTCCTACCTGTTACACTTGTGGTGGAAACTGTGAGCCCCCAAAACTGACCAGAAACCCACTATACCCACATATAGGTGCCCCCTTCACCCATAAGGGCTATTGTGGTGGTGTACAGTTGGAGGTAGTGGGTTTTGGGTGGGTTTTGGAGAGCTCAGCAGACAAGATAAGGGAGCAATGATGAGATGTGTACTTGGGAGCATTTATATGAAGTCCATAGCAGTTCCCCCTAGGGTGCCCCATTGCTCTTCTGGGATGTCTGGGGGGACCAGTCTGCTAAAAATGCTGGCCCCTCCTACATGGCTTGATTTTCTATGCTTTTCATTTGTGTGTGTGTTTTTTCCCCCCAAAATGGCCTGAAAAGATAAACACACAGAGCACAAAACCTTGTTACAAATAGTATTTTTGAAAAAAAAAAAAAGATATTTTGCTTTTTTGAAAATCAAAAATGGTTACATTTGCTATTTGGATGTGGAGTAACTTAGACATCATATCAAAAATGCCCCTCCATGTAACATAAACTACTATGCAAGATTATAACTGCATTACTTGCCATTGCATTACACACACACACACACACACACACACACACACAAAAGAATGCTACTGTGACCTTTTGAGGCAGTCTAGCGAAATTGCCACTAGAGGTCATGGCAACTATTTTGAGAGCAGAGCCAGCAAGGGTAGGAGTGATTGGGGATCACTCCTGCCCTGATTACACACCTAGACCACAAGGGATTGCAATGTAGGCCCACAGGGGGCACATACAGGTAGGCAATGGGATAGGCAACTTCTATTTAGAGGGGAGGGGGAAGGAGAGAGACAATCAAGAGAGAGCACAAGTTTTTGGCTTCCACCGAAAATACAGAGTCAGTTTTAGCCAAAACCAAAACCATGGCCATAGTCTTTTTTGCTGAAACTGAACAGAAAAAGGATTTGGGGTCAGTTTTGACACAGAAACTAAAACTCGGTTGGCCACTACTTTGTTTTTTCTTTTTTGTCAAGGGCATTGGGTGAGGGTGGGGATGGGGGAATTGAGCATAATTTGTGTGGAGTTTAACATCCCCAATCATTTCAAAAGTTGACTTCTATGATCAAAGCAACATTCTCCAAATGGAAAAGGAAGAGCCTGCTCTTCTCCTGTTCCACACCCGAGAGCACAGCCTGCTTGGCTCACTCCCATTGCTCCCTTTAGCCAATGGCACTTCAAGTACTCAGTCTTTTTTTTATGATTCCTATCCACCCTGAGAATGAGAGCACCTCCCTAAAGCTTAGATCACAGGACCCAGAACCCACACAGACTTGGGAATTTGTGATGTTCACCTAACTAACCCAAATACCTTGGCAGATTTCTGAATCTCTGCACTTGCTTAATAATTTTGTTTGCATTTCATTCACTCCCTCACTACTGTTTTTTTTCTCTCCTTACAGTTGTTGATCTTCTTTCATATCCAGTCCAGAGGCAAGCAACAAATGTGCTGCAACAAGCACTCGCCAAACCTACAGAGAATGAAGTGTACGTACTGTCTACCCTCAAACTGCAACAAAAGGCTACAGCCACCATCTTCGGTCTCTACTCTCCTTCTAATAGCAGCAAGTTGTTTGAATTTTCAGTGATGGGGCGAATGAATAAAGGTAAGGAACTAGGAAGAAGGGATTCTTGTAATGGTTCTTGCTAGCCACTGCTCTGAGTGCTGTATGGGTAGGGGACTGTAGCCAGATTTTTGAATGAATTGGTGGGAGTGACATGACTGTCTTATTGCACGAGTGATCAATATTGTGACTTTGATAGCTTCAGTGCTGTCTCCCATTCCTGATCTGCATTGCACCTGTTATAACTGTAATTCTGCTGTATTGTTACTGGCTTTGTGGAGGTTGTGTGGAAACACAAAAAGAGTAATGAAATTTAAAAAATAAAGCACAGGATAAACATAGAGAGCATAATATTCAACTCATTGCAGAACTTATAATTTTATATAGAGAAGCCAGCTATATAAAGTTGATTCAAAATATGGCTGCTTGGATTCTTGAAATTCTCAGACCACATTTCTTCAGTCTTAACAGTAACATTGGTTACTCCTTAGACAAAAAAAATTAACTGTAAATGACTATTTTTGACCTTTTGTACATCAAAAGATCAATTGCTGCTTTACATAAAAATGAAGGGGCCCTTTAACTAAGGAGCGCTAAGTCCTAATGCGGGGCTTAGCATGCCGAAAAGGCATACTGGAGGACACGCTAAAGCGTCTTGTTGTAATTTCTCTGTTTGCTTGTGGTAATCACGTATAAACTATTTTTTAAATGTTCTCTTAGGCTTCCGTGGTTGACGTCATGATTGTTGCAGTTGTCCATGTCTTGCTGCATCTGAGTACATGGAGCCAGCATTTCAGCCATCATGCTGTGGCTTTCTTTGGAGTATAGTTTTTGAGAAAGCATGTAATGGACAATGAGTGGGTGTGGAAGTGCTAACCAGCTGTCGCGTTCACATTGCCCTTGCATTAAGGGCTAGATTCTCTATATGACGCCTAAAAAATCCACTTGGAATACATTTCTGCCTAAGTGTATTCTGTAAACGGTGCCTATATTTAGGCGCAGTATATAAAATATGCTTTGTTCATATCACAAAACCACGTGCATCTATTTACACCAACGAAAACGTGCCGTAAGTGCCAGCGCATAGATTTAGGCACACAGGGGCATTTTCTAGAACAACACATGCAAATTTTGGAACGCTCATGAAACGCCCATTTCCCCACCTATAACCATGCCCCTTTTTGACTGCGCATATTAGAATTTAGGTGCAGTGCATTACAGAATATGCTTAGCGAGTTGTATACATAAATACTAATTATTGCCAATTAGTACTCATTGCATGTTAAGACTTGTTATCAGTGCTGATTAGCTTGTTAAGCCAATTAAGTTACATGCGTTGTTATAGAATATACTTGGATTTCGGCGTGGAACACTAGGCGCAATATATAGACTCCGGGGATAAATAGCTAATGAGGGAGCATTTAGCACCTCCTAAATAGAAGATGATAAGTGCTCCTGCATTAATTATTTGCAGTTGCTGTGCCTAATGATAGCATTAGTGCACAACAAGTAAATTAAAAAAAATGGAAAAAATCCCTATTTTACTGCCATGGTAAAAGTGGGCATAGCATGCAGGAAAGTACTGTGTTAGGATGTGCTAAGCCCAGATTTTCCCATAGCTTTGTAAAAGGGCACCAGATTGACTTCGTATGTACATAATAGACAATTAAGTTCTTCCAGGACTTTCTTCTGTTTTGCCCTCTCCAGCTGAGGTGCAGTTAATTCAGACTGGCACTCAAATTTTTTCTTATGCATCCTTTTTCTGTGGAAGTCAGGTTCTAGAGAGATGTGGCATATTCAAGACTATTTATCATTTAGGTTTTCAATTTCATTTTCTTAACTCATTTTTATATTTTGTTAGTTTGTATATTATTATTTGTTATGGGTTGATGTTTTTATATAACAATTATTTATATGTTATGTTTATGTTTATTCAATATAATACCTATCAGAAACTGATTGAGGCAGGTTACAATTACATAAAAAGCATTAGTCAGTTTAAGAAAAGAACACCATTACTTAGGGCACACTCACTCAGGAAGGGTAGATAAGGATTAAACAAGCTATAGGGAAAAAGAAACCTGACAAGCAGTGCACCTTCCATTCATCCAGCCTTACCAGTTCAGAAGGGAATTTATGTCTTTACTAACCCATAAGCCAATTCATAAAAATACATTTTTAAACAAGATTTAAAGTTTAAAAAAGAGGGTCCTGATTTAATATTTTGTTAATCTTTCCACAGCCTTGCAGCCAGATAGAAAAATGCTAAAGCTCAAGTACTTTCGTAGTGAGCTTTCTTTAATGGAGGAAGAGTAAAACAATGACCAGCCAATGAGCGCAAAGACCGTGTCTGAGTATATGGCATGATCAAATCTGATAGACAGGAAAGAATTCACAAGTGATAGACTATAAAAGACTATAAAAGCCAAGCAAAGGATCTTAAATTGTGAATGTTGGGGGAAGCCTGGGAATGTTCCCCTAAGAACTTTTGCACTGGTGTTGAGACACCATATTAGTATTGAGCACGCATGGACATTCAGGAGAGCAGGGATAGTGCTGGGCACATTCACAGAGATGCTGGTTCATGATAGCAGAGCAATGCAGCGGTAAGTGTGTTGGGACATGAGGGGAAAGTTTGTAGCCCCGGCAAGGTATAAATAAAGTGAAGAAAAAGGGGGTTTATTTAATTTTTTAAAAACATTTTGTTTACTCCTTAGAGCTAAGTGTCGGGCAGGCGGAAGGGACACATGCTGCAGCTGGCAGCTGATGACAGCTCAAGCTGCCTCGTGGTTCCTTCTGCATTAAATATTCCGTCAGTTGGGTGGGCTTCTTTGAAGAGGATGGATGTGCATCATGTGGTTTTTGTTAATTAAAACTTTGTGAGGAATTTTGAAAGCGTGACTGATAGAATTATTAAGATGTGAGTTTGGGTAATTTTGTGTCTGAGCTGTGCAGAAAATAATTGGTTTATAGTTTATGTGTATGGTATGGGTGAAATCTTTAAAGGTTTTTTTGTCTGCTGACAGGCTGTTTAAAGTTGATTAATAGCTGTCAGTATTATTAAGTGCTGTGAGCTGGATCAAGAGTATTTTTAAGCTCATGGTAATTTTCTAGCAAAGCTGTCTGAGATAAATAAAAACTGACAGAGCTGGTGCAGTGTTTCAAATACTTCTCTATTGATTCAATTATAGAGCATTTTAAGGTTTCTTAACAGTTTTATCATAACTGATTTATATACATAACCTGGGCCTCGCCGCCACTAGTTTAGTCCCCGGGAGGCGCTTATCAACATTACCCCACAGTCCTGGGTCACAAACTAATGATTTTCAGCACTTCCCACTTACTCAATCACTTCTATCACCATTTGAGCTTGGGTGTGGGTCAAGGGCCGGAATAGAGATCCAGAAGCAAAGGGGAATGCAGTTGGGCTTCTCAAAGGTACTCTTTCAGTTCAGGGAGCAAGTGTCCTCATTCCCACTCCAAAGAAAGGATTTTATTTTATGCAAAATTCAACGTTACTGAACCTTCTGCAGCCTGCAGGTAAATCATTTTTATAACTCCATCTGTACAGTCAGCATTCGGTCTCAGCAGTTCTCCTGCCATTCAAGACTGTGTATTACTACTTCATCCACTTTCCAACTTGTTTCACTTCACAACTCCAAAGTATTTACATTTATATACAGCCCCCCCCCCCCCTGTCCTTTACCCATCCCTTTAGGCTAACAGTAATCCAAGGCTGCTCTTGATACTCCTGATCACAATCCAATTCTCCTTCAGGCACAGACCCTTTTGGCTGTCCTCCTTCCAGCGATGCACTTCTCAAGCTGCACCCTGGCCTTGAACAGGCTTCCCCTGCTCTGGTTCCTACTCTCAAGCTAGGTTCCCCTTACCCACCCGGAGCTCCTCGCTTCTTCTCAGTTGCCTCTGTTAGGGGCAGCAATTATTCCTTAATTCAGCCCCAGTTTATTCTGCCACTCCAGGACCTTTCTTTCCTCCAAGTGTCCCAGCTAGGGTACAGGCAATCAAAAACCCTGTCCTATAACCTCTTTTTTATGAACTCTAACTCCTCCTCAACTATCAATCATCACTCAGAAACACTTTTCCACTTCAGGTTCTCCAAGACCCACCCTCTTTATGCTGGATCCCCACTCCTCTCACAATTCCAACCCTCCCTCCAGTACCTCTGGAGAGTTCTATGTCCCATACTTTTGTAATCCCCATTATAAAGGGGGTTACATATATCTGTGTATTCTACCTGAACATTTGTGTTGAGAAATGAATGGTTAAAGCTGTACAGTAAGAGCAAATTGACATTTGACCATCTCAGCTGTCACAATACTTCGTCTTGTTTCTGAAATTCTTCCTGTGTAGAACAAATTCATTTCAACCGTTGGGTCATTTATGTACATAACAAAATATATCTGGAAACATCAATTGCAGGAAAACAGCTGAAGTGTTTTTAGAATTGTGTTAACTTTCCAGGGTTTCTGAGTCACAGATGACTTGTCATGGACCAGCAGACATTTTCTGCAGGCGAAAATTATGGAAATCAGTTTAAATATGCACTTTTACAAATATTTATTTTATTTATTTCTCACTTGTTATACAACATTCTGGGGTCCTTTTACTAAGTTGCAGTATAAAGTGACTTTAGCATGCCCTTTTGCAGCTTTTACCTGCATGCTTGTCAGGTTTCACATAGAACCTCTGGGTTAGTGAGCCCTGGCAGGCAAATCACCCAAACAGGAGGCAAGGCAGACCACAGACAGACAGGCGCAGGCCGGACTGGAGCAGCTGGACTGGAACATAAGCACTAAGCAGCAGCAGGAGAATAGTCCATGAATCAAGCACAGTCTTACCGACAGGCAGCAAAGCAGCAGGGAAACCAGGAACCACACAGAGTCTGTAGGCTGGCAGCAATCAAAAGTAAAACAGGGATCAAGCAGGGACTTGGGCAGGCAGCAAGCAGTAGAACAAACCAGAAAACGCGCAGAGTCTTGGGCAGGCAGCAGACAGTAGAATAATCCAGTAACACAAGCCGGGTCAAAAACAGGCAAAGCAAGCATTCAGGGCAGGAATCGCAACAGACCAACAAGAACAGGACGGAAGACCTCTGTTGCCAAGGCAAAGTCTGAAAGTTCCCAGATGCTTAATAAAGGCCATATACAAGGGAGTTCACCAAATATGGGTGCTGCTAAGTTCCAAAAATCCCAAGCCAGTCTGGAAAGCTGGAAGATCCGGACCAGCATGACTTCTGGAACATGGGAAACAGCAAACAGACAGTTCCTCGCAGCCACCAGGACTGACTACCAGGTGGCGAGATGAATGAGAGCATGAAACAGGGGCACAACCGTGACAATACTAAGGACATTTTTACCACATCAGTACGATGGCCGATTTTCTATTTCTCCTGTTAATGGCTATGTGCTAATGTTGTCATTAGTGTGTGGCCATGAAAAGATTTTATTTATTTATAGCATTTGTATCCCATGTTTTCCCACCTATTTGCAGGCTCATTGTGGCTTACATTGTTCTGTAATGGTGATCACCAATTCCGGAAAAGAGAAATACATAGTAAGATGGAGGTAACAGAGTGGATTAGGTAGTCAGATAAAGAAAGTTCATTTTCATAATAAGTAATAAAAGGTATTGGATTAAACTTCAATCATGATAGATTAACTTCAACAATCAGAAATATTAAACTTCTATAGTGATAGATTAGCTTGAATGACTGGAATGACTATCCAGCTCACAATCAAAAGTGATCGCCGGCCATTTCCCGACACAAATCGGGAGATGGCTGGCGATCTCGGAAAAGCGGCGAAATTGGTATAATCGAAAGCTGCTTTTTTTAACAGCATCGCCACTTTCCCGTTGCCTCGCCGGCAAAAGTTCAAAGGGGCGTGTCGGTGGCGAAGTGAAGGCGGGACATGGGCGGGTATGGACATGGCTACCAGATAGCCGGCTTTCGCTGATAATGGGAAAAAAACGGCGTTAAGCAGTATTTCGCCGGGTTTACTTGGTCCTTTTATTTTCACAACCAAGCCTCAAAAAGGTGCCCCAACTCACCAGATGACCACCAGAAGGAAGCGGAGATGACCTCCCCGTACTCCCCAGTGGTCACTAACCCCCTCCCACCAAATAAAACCCACTTTAAACACTTTTTTTCCAGCCTGTATGCCAGCCTCAAATGCCGTACCCACCTCCATTACAGCAGAATGTGTTCTGTCCTCCAACAGCCTTTTCCTGCTTGTGATGTGGCTCTGGGGTGAGTGTAACACCTTTTCTGTTATTTGCATTGCAGAGTCACATCAGCAATGCATTGTGGTGGGTGTAGGTATTGGTAGTTGGTAGGCTCTACTCCCCTGGTGCTTTCCCCCTGCTAACTGGGTCAGAGTGTGCCCTGTTTTGTTTCCTGTTGTAGTCCATGCGGTATTGCCCATTTTTGTAAGCCAGTTTTAGTTCCCTTTCCTGTGTTACCCACGTTAGAGAATGTAGTTCTTACCTTGAATGGTGCTGAAAGAGGGCATTGTACACCATTGTGCCAGCTCTGACCTACTGCTCATCTTAGAACCAGGGGACTCTTTGCCAGTGGGACACAACCTCTGATCTGCAGTTAACTATGAGTAAACGTGCTTATTCAAATAAAGGACTTTTTCAAAGAGATTAGTCTTCAGGTGTCAACTGGTGTGCCAAAGTTATACAGCAGCAATAAGTCCTAGAGCCTGTATGCAGGTCCCTGGAGCAGTTTTAGTGGGTGCAGTACATTTGTGGGTAGTGGGTTTTGGGGGGGATGGGGGGCTCAGCTCCCAAAGTAAGGGAGCTATGCACGTGGGAGCTTTTCTGAAGTCCACCGCAGTGACCCCTAGGGAGCCCGGTTGGTGTCCTGGCATGTCAGGGGGGCCAGTGCACTAAAAATGCTGGCTCCTCCCATGGCCAAATGTCTTGAATTTGGCTGGGGTTTGAGATGGCCAACATAACTTTCCACTATCGCTAAAAAACTACGCCGGCCCTCTCAAACCCTGGCCAAATCCAAGGCATTTGGCTGGCCGGAACCGTATTATCGAAACAAAAGATGGCCGGCCATCTTTTTCGAAAATACGGGTCTGGCCAGCTGTTTGCGGCGCCGCCAAAATACATTGCTGGCCATGTATTTCGCCGGCGCCGTTCGATTATTCCCCTTCACGTCATAACAAAACTCTGTAAGCCACATTGAGCCTGCAAATAGGTGGGAAAATGTGGGATATAAATGCAATAAATAAATAAATAAATAAACAATCAGGAATAAAGAGTTACGATTTGTGTAATTCTGGTGTAAATTTTGTTACTGGTAGTTAGGATGCCTTATTGAATAGGTTGGTTTTCAGTAATTTTCAGAAATCATTTATGTCTTGTCTTGTTTTTATGGATTTTGGTAATTCATTCCATATTTGTGTGCTTATATAGGAGAAACTGGATGCATATGTTGATTTATATTTTAGACCCTTGCAGCTAGGGTAATGGAGATTCAGGAACGTACATGATAGTCTAGTAGAATTCCTGGTTGGTAGGTCTATAAGGCTTGACATATACCCCGTGTTATTAGCGTGTGATACCTATTTTGTAGGCAGTAAGGGCTGATGTACTAATCCTGCGCTAATCAGTTGCAGTGTGTTAATGTAGCTGCACTGATTAGCACAGAAATGCCCACTATCTGCCCCCAGACCCCCCCCCCCCCCCCCGTGCAATAAAATAAAAATTAGTTTTTAGTGTACAGTTTGCGTGTGCAGATTAGGAAATTACTGCAGATGCCTGACAGCGTCTCACGGTAAATCCTTTTAAGCTACAGTACTTGTGTACTAGTGCTTACTGCGGCTTTAGTAAAAGGACCCCTCTGAGTGTCACATAAAATGTCTGTGTTGATAAAGACAGACAAAAGCACTTAATAATCAAAAGCTCAGTATGTACAGCTCCTTGTGACAAAGACAAGGTTCATTCAGGTGCCACTTTAGATTGTCTGGCAGAATCCTTTTATGCCCTTTAATGCTGGAGAGAGAGTCCCAAAATCTGATAGTCAACAAATGTAGAGATTCTAGAAGCAGAGAAATCCTTTTCTGAGTATTTCAGCTTGTGGCTTTTTCTAAAATGCTACCAGAATTGTACATGTCCCTACTTGGATGTATCAATTCCAGTGTCCATATTCTATCTAAATAGGCCTCATAATGTACTTATTTTAGGAATCCAAGTGAGTGCAGAGGGAACTGATCCCACAGACCTTTTTGACTTTATATCCCGAAATAGACCATGCCAGACTAGACTCCCAAAGCAAAATATCCAAGGTCTTTTGTATTCTGCATTCTTAAATATATGCAGATACTAGAAATTATTACTAAGACTAAAACTCATGTTCCAATATCAGATTTGAATAAAAAATGCAGTCCGTTGAATGAAGCAATTTCTTGTTAAGGAGATACTTAAAAAGTAAAAGTCTGGTATGGCTTTTATTACCCAGTCTGCATGCAAGTCTCTGTCAGCATTAAACTCACCACTTCAAAGACCTCAAAGTCCAGCTGAAATTTGCTGAAGAAAAGATGGGACTCTGCCATAGAGGTTTAGTGAGCTCAGGGTATGTAATTGTTTCCAAGATGAAACATTATTTAAGGTAACACATGCTCAGTATGACCTCCTTGCAGTTTTTCTACTTCAACAAACTGGATTTTGGAATGCCAGATACCATTGTCTATCATTGGACCTCAGTGGTCAGCCTATCACACTCAACTGGATTGTACATAGTGAAATCATAATTTCATAGAATGGCAAACAGCAAAATCCATGTTCTTGAATGATAACAGTATAGCTGGGAAAATAGCTAAAGAAACTCTCTCCTCTGACGATAAGACATGTTATTTACCACTAACATGCTATTTTAGCACAGGTCCCATTTTATGCACTGAGACGTTGGGGGCCATTTACTAAACTGCACAGGTTTTTGCACTTATTGCATATGTAACACCAGAATTAGTATAAGGTATATACAGGGGGGTATGCCCTACGTTTACTGCACAGGGCAGACACTTAGGGATGGATTCACTAAATGGCACCAAGTTAGGTTCCATTAAGATCCGCACTAAATGCCAGTTCTATAAAGCTTGCTTTGTGCTAATTATAGAATAGCACTTAGTGTGAATTCCTGTGCCCAACTTTGGGTGCAAGGACATATACCTGCTAAAATCTGGTGTATTAAGTAAATGCTGGTGTGCAGCCCAGCGGTGTAGCCAGACTTCGGTGTGAAGAACTTTTGTACATGAAAGAGGAGCGGGACTTGTGTGTGACTGTATGTGATTAGCATAAGGTGGCCAAACAGGTAGAAAAGGCAACGGTGAAAGGTAGAAGGATGCTTGGGTGTATAGGGGGAGAGGAATGGTCAGTAGGAAAAAGGTGGTGATGATGCCCCCATATAAGACTCTGGTGAGAACTCAGTTTAGAATATTGTGTACAATTCTGGAGACTGCACTTTTAAAAAGATATGAACAGGATGGGGTGAGTCCAGAGGGCGGCTACTAAAATGGTCAGTGGTCCTTGTTACAAAGTGTATGGGAACAGACATAAAGATCTCAATATGTATACTTTGGAAGAAAAACGAGAGCCGAGATATGATAGTGACATTTAAATAACTACATGGCATAAACGCAGCAGACAAGTCTTTCAATTGAAAGGAATGAGGGAACGTAGAATGAAGGTGAAAGAGAAGACTCAGAAGTAACCTGAGGAAATACTTCTTCATGGAAAGGGTGGTGAAGTCATAGACAGCCTCCCAGTGGAGGTGGTGCAGACAAAAAATGTATCTGAATTTAAGAATGTTTGGGACAAGTATGCAGACTGAATAGGCCATATGGTCTTTATCTGCCTTCATTTTTCTCTGTTTCTATGATGACACAGATAATCCTGCTAAATTTACTTAATTGGAAAGAAACTAGCATTATTTGTGTGTAATTGAGGCTACTGCTAAAATTTTGTTTTTCATTTGTTGCTTCACTGAAGTGGTTTTGTTTTGCATTGCATTAGGAACTAATTATACACAAAGCCCTTTTATTTCTTTTGGAAACTGAGCCGTCCTCAAAGCTGGCAATGTTATGAGTCTCCTTAAACCAAGGGTATATTTTTTAGTTTTTTTATGTGGTTTTGAAGGTTAGATTTATGCATGCTGAAAGCTTTAATGCTACTCTTTTCTTTATGGCACAGTGCTTGTTGACTTTATACATATTACACCATGAAACCAGATCCAATAATGAGAAACTAAGCAAGGTCCCACTAAATTATATACAGATGACAGGGTTTCACTTTGTTCTCTTGATGTTAATTTAAGGCCCATTGTGAGTGAATATAATTATTCTTCTTCAATGTAAGAGTATTACATAACCTATCTCAAAAGAAGAAGGTTCTTTCATGTGTGAAGAGCCAGCATTCTGATTTAGCTTCATTACAAGAAACACATCTCTTTTCCAAGAATTTAGACAACTGAACTCTACTATAGCTTTCGGCAAGAAAATTGGAGTTTCTATCCTAATCATACCTGTATCTGAATTTTTCCTACTTTTGCAAAAATCAGATACTGAAAGAAGATAGGTGAATATCAGTATTAAAACTGCAGGACAGTGGTTCTCTGTATTCACCCACTGTGGACCCTTCAGACTTCTTTAGGAATATTGCTACTCAAATAGTGGAAGGAGGCAACACACTAGGATTGACAGGTCGATACTTTGGCCAACCACTGGATTTAATTTTGAATAGGCACCTTAATGCCACACTGTATTCTTCTTTACCATGTATGTATGCACCTTAATGCTATGACTTTTGTACTCTGTTACCCGGAAATGGCAACAGCCATTACGGCAAATGTAAGCCACATTGAGCCTTGAAATCGGTGGGAAAATGTGGGATACAAATGCTACAAATAAATAAAATAAATAAATATGTCAGGAAATGTAATCCCACATTATAATGGGGATTACTAAGGCCAGTATGATAGAGCTATTCAGAGTCTCTGAGGGGAGGGCTCTGAGTTGTGGGTGAACTGAGTTCCATCCCAGAGGGTGTGTGCATAGAATAAATTGCAGAGAAAAATGTTTCTTGCTATTTAGTGACAGTATGGGAAGAGTTAAGAGTTAATAAATGTTATAGATGGGGAGTGTATGGGGTCTTTGGTTGCCTGCACCCCCTTCAGGACCCTAGGAGGAGAGGGGGTATCCTGGAAAGGTCAGATCTCCTTGACTCAGCCTTAGGTTGAATTATTGTCAACAAAAGATAGTAACTGGTTGAGAGGAGTGCTTTGGGTGGGCAAGAGGAGCCCAGCTCGAGAGCAGGAACAGGGAAGAACCTGTTGAAGGCCAGAGGGTGCAGTTCAGTGAAGTGCAACTCTGGAGGAGAGGACAAACAGGGAGGTCTGATCCTGGAGGAGTTTGCTGGTGACCACCAATGCTACCAGCATAACTTCAGTTTACGTAGCCTTAAAGAATGAGTGATGAACTGGAGGAGTTGTATCTTTGTACATAGTTCAGGATTGCTTTAAGAAATTGTTCAATGAATGGATAAGACTGTATCAAATAGACTTGGATGGACAGAAAACCTCTTAAACCAAATGCTACTTATACATAAGGATTTATGGCCATTTAACCTTGCCCTCTGTTTTCTGTCCAGTAACCAATTCTTAATCCACAGAAGGACATTGTCTCCTATCCCTTACCTCCCATATCCTCAAGGTCCTCTCCTGATTTGTGCATGTCAGTCTCTTATTCCTGATCACATGCAGCTCCTTTTGGATTTCTATACCCCCAAGTGCATCATTCTGCATTTCTTCACATTTAATTTTAACTGTCATACTGTAAAGGGCTAGAAAAAATTTTAAATACCTGGGGCTCTCTGGGGCACATAGAGACTGCCTTGGCTGACAAGGGCCAAGTTGGGACCTGTTTCAGGTCCAGAGCAGTTTTGGAGGTTGGCAGTATTGGAGCCATGGAAGGCACATCCAGTTGTGCCACTGCACAACATCACAGTGGCCGGGAGTTGAGTGGGGGCTGGCAGGAAATTGGCTGGCTTTGGGTCCTGCCCTCTGAGCACCAGCACATGCATGTTTGCACATCAGGAGCTCTGTTAGAGCTGCAGCTAAAAGTCACAGGCAGTCACCGGCAATGGAGCGGGTCACACCAGACCGATTTTGGAGGTGGAGGCAGCCACTTGTGGTGAAAAGGGGTAACAGTAAGATGTGTACCTGGGACCTTTTATGTGAAAAAAAAACGCTGACCAACGTCAGTTGAATATTGACTGAATTGTTTTTTCCCCCCAGTTGATACTTAATTTGTTTTCCTTTTTATGAATGCTTTGTCCTAATCCTTTCTGTATTTCTGTAGCAAGTGGATACTTTTGGATTATTGATAATCTATATATATAAAAGGCAACCCCAACATTCTATGAAGCCTCCAGCCGGAAGTGTGAAGCGCCAGAGATATCCGGTTTCCCCATGAGTGAAGGAAACCAGCACAGCACGAAATCTCTCTCTTTGTAACAGTGAAGGACTCAGAGGGGGAGGGGAGAGAGATGCCCTCACTCTCTCTGTAACACAAACACAGAACAGCAGGAAACTTAACACTGAAGGACTGGACTCGGAGGGGAGGGAGAGGGGACAGAGGGCAGGGACACTCCCACATGCACACTCTGAAGAAAACCTTGCTAGCCCCCGTTTCATTTGCATCAGAAACGGGGCTTTTTTACTAGTGATAATATATTTTTCAAAATAACAAAATAAAATTAGTACTTACATAAAGTAAACTAAAAAAAAAAACCCTATGAATACAATAAAAAATGAAGCAAATGGCAACAAAGGGGAGAGACAATCACGATCAGTGCTATGTGTTTTGAATCAACTGAGGCATCAAGGACTTTGTAGGAAAATCCTATATATATATAGCATTGCAGTAATTCTATTTATTTATAAAATTTACTAATAGCCAGTGCCTGGATCACAGTGGTCAAATCTTTAGCTGAGGAAAAAGGGTAAATTTACTAAATTAAGCACAGATGATGGAATGCCTCTCAGCAATTTGTTGATATGTAAGGTTAGAAAGACAAAGTAGAATCTAAGAGAATCCCTAGGTTCTGGGAGTATGACCAAATAGGGAGCACTAAGCCATTCACACCTTCCCACACTGCAATAAATTTTCTACGTTTACTGCAGAATGCTAAGTTCTGAAGTGATGCACAGCATTCCACACTATTCCACAAAATTCCTCATACATATGTCTAGTGACTTTCTTCAGGCTAGTTGTGGGCAGACATAACTGAACTATATATGTAAAGTAGAACGTATGTATTTCAACTTCAGAAAATAGGACTTTTGTGTAGGGGATATCAATAGAAATCAAACAAAATAAAACATGGAAAAGAAAATAAGATGATACCTTTTTATTGGACACTAGTAAAAAAGGCCCGTTTCTGACACAAATGAAACGGGCGCTAGCAAGGTTTTCCTTGGAGTGTGTATGTTTGGGAGAGTGTATGTGAGAGTGACTGTTTGAGAGTCAGAGTGAAAGTGTGAGTGTGTGAGAGAGAGAGTGAGTCTGGGTGTGAGTGTGTTTGTGAGAGAGTGTGTGTGTGAGAATGAGAGTGTGTGCAAGTGTGTATGTGAGACACAGTGTGAGAGAGAGTGTGTGTATGAGACCAAGCGAGTGTGTGAGTGACTGTGTGGCACATAGAGAGTGAATGTGATACAGTGAGAGACAGAGTGTGTGAGAGTGAGAGTCAGAAAGACATTGTATATGAGAGAGAGAGTGTGAGCCGTGCCCTCCCAATCCATGGCCATCTGTCCCCTCTCTCCCTGAGCCCTGCCCTCCCAATCCATGGCCATCCATGTTTCTCTGTCACCTGCCCCCTCCATTCATTCCTATCCAGCATTTCCCCTCTCTGCCTGAGGCCTGCCCTGCAATCCATATCCATCCATGCCCATCTGTCCCCTCCATTCATCCCTATCCAGCAATTCCCCTCTCCCTGAGTCCTGCTCTTCCAATCCATGCCCATCCATGCTCCTCTGTCACCTGGCCCCTCCATTTTTCCCTATCCAGCATTTCCCCTCTCTGCCTGAGGCCTGCCCTGCAATCCATATCCATCCATGCCCATCTGTCCCTTCCATTCATCCCTATCCAGCAATTCCCCTCTCCCTGAGTCCTGCCCTTCCAATCCATGCCCATCCATGCTCCTCTGTCACCTGGCCCCTCCATTTTTCCCTATCCAGCATTTCCCCTCTCTGCCTGAGGCCTGCCCTGCAATCCATATCCATCCATGCCCATCTGTCCCCTCCATTCATCCCTATCCAGCAATTCCCCTCTCCCTGAGTCCTGCCCTTCCAATCCATGCCCATCCATGCTCCTCTGTCACCTGGCCCCTCCATTTTTCCCTATACAGCATTTCCCCTCTCTGCCTGAGGCCTGCCCTGCAATCCATATCCATCCATGCCCATCTGTCCCTTCCATTCATCCCTATCCAGCAATTCCCCTCTCCCTGAGTCCTGCCCTTCCAATCCATGCCCATCCATGCTCCTGTCACCTGGCCCCTCCATTTTTCCCTATCCAGCATTTCCCCTCTCTGCCTGAGGCCTGCCCTGCAATCCATATCCATCCATGCCCATCTGTTCCCTCCATTCATCCCTATCCAGCAATTTCCCTCTCCCTGAGTCCTGCCCTTCCAATCCATGCTCATCTGTCACCTGGCCCCTCCATTTTTCCCTATCCAGCAATTGCCCTCTCTACCGGAGGCCTGCCCTGCAATCCATATCCATCCATGCCCATCTGTCCCCTCTATTCATCCCTTTCCAGCAAATTCCCTCTCTCCCTTAGTCCTGCCCTCCCAATCCATGCCCATCCATGCTCCTCTGTCCCCTGCCCCCTCCATTCATCCATTTCCAGTAATTCCCCTCTCTCCCTGAGCCCTGCCCTCCCAATCCATGCCCATCCATGCTCCTCTGTCCCCTGCCGCCTCCATTCATCCTTTTCCAGCAAGTCCCCTCTCTCCCTTCCATGACCCCCCCCTCGCATCCATGCTCCTCTCTCTCACATGTCCCAGCCTGGCCCGCCCTCTTCTCCCCCCCCTTCGCATCCATGCCCCCCCCCTTCGCATCCATGCCCCCCCCCCCCGTTCGCATCCATGCATCCTTTTTTTTTTTCTTCTTCGTTTTAACTTTACCTCCGTGGCGGTTCGTGCAGCGAAGCGTCAGGGAAGGAGGCGGCGCTCCCGACGTCTAGCTTTCCCTTCGCTGTGTTCCGCCAGGCGGAACACAGCGAAGGGAAGGCTAGACGTCGGGAGCGCCGCCTCCTTCCCTGACGCTTCGCTTCCGGATTTGTTTGGTTTGAGGTGAGGGCGGGGCAGAGACGGCTGGCTGGCTTGAAGGCTTCACACCACGAATCCACGAACCCTTCAGCCTGGGAGTGACGTCAGATGGCTTCAAGGCTTCAAGGCTTCAAGGCTTCAAGGCTTCAGGGCTTCAGGGCTTCAGGGCTTCACGGCTTCACAGAACGTTGTCCTCAGAACGTTGAGGGTGCGTTTTATTATATTAGATAACTTAATACATTTGTTGTAGGGGATAGACATTTCAAAATAAATATAATGATCCAACCTATTGTTTCTTTGATGCCACCATCCAAATTATTTGCAGTTGGTCCCCTCTATTAATCTGTACCTCTGATTTAATTTTATGAATGTGCTATAAGGTGTCATGATATCTGTTTAAGAAACATGAAAATTATTTTTTTTCTGTTTGGATCAAAAAGTTTGTGAAGCATTTGTATAATTTGAAGTGGTTTATCATTGTTTTAACAAGTTTAGCTTTCCTATGCTGAAAAGCCTGATTTAATTTCCCTTGGTCAAAGTGAAGCTGTGGACACTATGGGGTCCTTTTACCAAGCCACGATAAAAAGTGACTGACGCTGTTCTCAGCACGTGGGCTTTCCATGCACTGCGGCCACTTTTAGCGTGGCAGTAAATTGACTACCTTTCCATAATTTTTTGTAATGGCCACGTACTACTTTCCCAAATAGCACATGGCCATTACCGCGGGAGCCCTTAATGCCACCTGTTTAGGAGGTGGTGAGGGCTCCTGCGCTACTCATGTGCTAATGAGGCAGTGCACAGTAATGTACCCTTCACTACCTGATTAGTGCAGGGCACGCCTACTCTTTACCCCCAAACACGTCTCCTGAACCAAAAATTTTTTTTTTTAAATTTAGCTCAGGAGTAGCGTGCACTTATGGCCAAACTGCCGTGGAACGCCTCAGGGATGCCTCAGCACATCCCTCAGCACATCCATTATTATTGAAGATCAGTTGCCAGTTTCCAAGTAATATAGCACTGGCGTCCCTGATGAAGGAGTTCTGAAATGGGGCTCTCTGTTAGACGTCTTTGAGCAATTTATGAAATAGCGACAAAGTATCACACACCAAGCATTGAGATAAGTTACACCTGACTGCTTTTTGGAAACACTGTTGCCTTTTATTTTAGATAGTTTGATGATTATTACTTTGAAAAAAAATCTATTTTTTCAGTTTACGGACATCGTTGTTATTATGCTTATTAGATTCCTTGTGGACCTGTTTAATTTCATACAATCACTGTTTGATATATAAAAAATAAACAAAGAAAAAGATACAGGAGGGAAATAACTAGGAGTATTAATGATGTAGAGAGCTTTATAACTGAGCCGAATTTCCCGGCTTTACTCACTCAGACTAAGTTCAGCTGTGGATTACAGCCTATACTGAATTCTCCTTTGCTTTCCTTAAAAATTATTTAGATAAAACATTTATTGATATTTAAGTACAGGTCCCTTGGAACCTTATAACATATTTTTTGTAGTGGGATTGATTCTTTTTTGTGCTTTTGTATACTTTTATCTCTCCCTGGAGGGGGGTGGGGTTGTGTTTTGTTAGTGATTTATTTCAGCACATTCTGTGGCAATGCTCTTATACTGTGTGACAGGCAGGTGGCATAGTAAAAGGGTCCCTATAAGAGGCAGAGGCATACTGGTCAGTCAGACATTCTAATTGGCTGAACACTTTGGGACCTGTTATTAAGCTTTGCTAGGTGATTCATTTGGGTTTTAACACACATTAACAGTTAATGTGGAGGTCCAAAAAATAGTTAACATGCCAGGCTAACAATTTGCCCTCCTCCTCTTTACCCATTAATTCCCTTGCCCGTTCTATGTCTTGTCTATCCGTTCTACCTAGATTGTAAGCTCTTTGAGCAGTGACTGTCTCTTTATGTCAAGTGTTCAGCGCTGCGTGCATCTGGTAGTGCTATACAAATGCTATTAGTAGTAGTATTAGTAGTGTCACATACATGTGCATTTGCTAATATTCCGCCTAAGCCCTATTCTGCACATACGTGCCTATCTTGCATAGCACGTTTGCAAAGAGTGGGGTGTACACATGGGCAGAGCAGGGCAGAACATAAGCAGGGCTTCCCCTTATAGGTGTAATGTATAGAATACTGTAAGTTAATGTGCATCTCTGCCATATTTAGGTGTTTGACTTATGGCTGGCATAAGTGCATGCACCTAAACATTAGATATGTTGATACTGGGTTATTCTATAACAGAACCTAGGCTTCTACCAGGCACCCTCAGGGTGCCTAATGGAGGTGCATAGTTATAGAATTGCCCCCTAATGCATAAATTGTTATGGGGGGGGGACAGGGAATGAAGAGGGAGTGTGGCTTTCCAGCTGACATAAATATTAACTGCTAATGTGATAGACAATGTGGAACAGTTCATGCCACCAGGGCCAGTCCTAGGGTTTCTGGCGCCCTCCTGCAGCCTATTAGTCAGCGCCCCTACCCATCCAGGGGCGGGATCATTATGGCTCCACCCCTACATTAGTCACACCCCTTTTACTAGCCATGGCATCATTGAAAATATTACACTTGTCTTCCCTTCCCTCCTCTCCATCTATCCATCCATTTCCAACAATTCTCTCCCTGCCCTCCCCTCCATCCACCCATGTCCAGCAACTTCCCTGCCCTCCATCCATCTATCCATCCATATCCAGCAATTCTCCTCTCCCTGGCTTCCCCCTTCCATCCATCCATATCCAGCAATTCTCTCTCTCCCCTTCCCTCCCCTCCATGTCCAGCAATTTCTCCTCTCTCCCTGGGCCCTGCCCTCCCATCCATGTCCATCTTTGTCCATCGATGCTCCTCTCTCCCGTTCTCTCCTCCATCCATCCATATCCAGCAATTCTCCTCCCTCCCCTCCATGTCCAGCAATTTCTCCTCTCTCCCTGAGCCCTACCCTCCCATCCATGTCCATCGATCAATGCTCCTCTCTCCCCTGCCCTCCCACTCCCATGTCCACCTGCCTGCCCTATTCTCTGGTTTAAATCTTGTGTTTAAATTTACCTCCGATGTTGCAGCAGCTGCGCAGCGTCAGTGAAAGCGCTGCTGCCGACGTCTCCCAGCCTTCCCTTCACTCGTTCGTTCCCTCAGAGTCCCGCCTTCTTCTGACATCATTTCCTTGCAAGGGCGGGACACTGAGAGGGAACGAACGAGCGAAGGGAAAGCTAGAGACGTCGGGCAGCAGCGCTTTCACTGACGCTGCGCAGCTGCTGCGACGTCGGAGGTAAATTTAAATACAAGATTTAAATGCCCCAGGGCGGCGTGGGTACTGGAGCAGGAAACCGAAGGCAGGGCTGCTGTCGGGGTCCTGGAGCTGAGGTAAGCGGTGAGGGTAAACGACATGGTGGCGCCCTCCAGAGGTCGGCGCCCTCCTGCCATGCTTACCTCGCTTACTGGGTTGGGCCAGCCCTGCATGCCACTTCCCGAGTTGTTACTGGCTGGAAGATAATGCACAGTGATGACAATTGCTCTGTAGAGGTATGACTTTCTGTCTCTAAGTACCAAGAATGTCCCCCAACAGTTACTGTGGATGTTTTGCAACTACTGCAGGTTAACTTTTGTAGTTAATAACAGTTAACTGCAAAACCCACTTTCACATCATATTACTTATAAAGTGCTACTATTGACTTGTAAGATTTATCACTCTGGAGAATGCTTCTATCTTTCTCACTGTTTAACAGCATATGTAGCACCCAGGTCTCTCTGCTCATTGCAATACAATTGTCTCATTGTACCTACTCACTGGTAAATTTGCCTCGATACTATTCACTGTAAAATTTTCTGTGTCAATAGATCTTTTTCTCTGGATTATGCTCCCTTTGTATCTACATTTAGAGTCTTCCCTCTCACAATTTAAAGTACAATTAAAAGCTTTTTTTCTATTTTCAGATGTATACAATAATCTTATATAATTTTATATCATGATATGGAGTGGTACACAGTAGCTTGGAATCTGCTATTTTCCATCCCTTATAATTTATTATTTAATTCCTATGCTCTTAATGTCTCTTTCCTTTTTCATTCCTGTGTCCTATTAGTTTTTGTAGTTCTTTTCAAGCTTCTTATAATTTTTAATTTAATTGTAAACCACCTAGATGGTTACCTTTGTGCGGTATTTCAAATTTGAATAAAACCTGGAAACCTTAGTATGGTTTAGTAAATATGCACTTAAGTGCTTTATTGCATTACATGGTCCCACTCTTTTTACTCATGCAGTGTGTTTCTACTAACAGCTGCTCTTCGCTATTTGAGGAATGACGGGAAGCTGAGTTCCATCATCTTTAACAACATTCACCTGGCTGATGGGAAGCATCACACAGTCCTTCTGCATTTCAGTGGTCTCCAGCAGAGCTCCATAACAGTAGTGCTTTATTTGGACTGTCTGCAGGTGGATACCGTTCGGGATCTACCCAAAGCATTTTCCGGCCTATTTCAGAGCAAAGACTCCTCGGAATTAAGGACTTTAAAAGGAAACGCACAGGTAAGTTTGGAAGCTCTAGACCTGGTGGAACAAATGTAGGTTGTATGAGAAGTGATTTTAAGACAGCCTACAAACAAATATTGACACCGATTGAAGTGGAAAGCAAGTAGCTGAAATAAACCAATTATGCATATTAAAGATACAAGCAGTATCTCTTTGGCATTTATTTTCTCATTTTTAAGCACTTATCTCTCGATATGCAGATGTGGTGGTCAGTGTTTGATTTAAACGCCGGCCATCATGTTATTTTATAACTGGATATTTGACACTGGTATAACTGGGCTGCCAGCAGTTATCTAGGTATTGGTGATATTCAAATTGGGACCTGAATAACTAACTGGATAAACTTAGGACATACCCAGTCACTACCTGGAAGTGCTGGGGTGGTCAGAAAGGATTCTCAGTGGTATTATCCAAATGATGCTGCAGAAGATCTTGATATAGCCACAGTGAGCAGCACTTTTTCAGGCCCTTAGTAACTTGTGCTAGACTTCTGCTTGTGTACCATGTTAGTTTACGTGGTTAGTGTTCTGACATGGGCACATTTCAACCAGATTTAGAATGAGCTCATTTCATGTGGAACCTAAGTTAAATTTCAACCAAAGTTTTGGTTAAATAACTTGATTGAATTATTTTGTCCTTATTTGCTTTTTTCTCATCTGTATTTCACTTTCCAGTGATTGAACATGGTGTGCTGAGTTCTCTTACAATAAGATATGGAAAAGAAATGATAAACCTATTAGAATTCTCTTTATAAAAACATAAGCCTCTTTATCCTTTGAAATGCTCAGATGGATATGAATCTGTAGAATTGTAATACTGTATCCTACAGCCAAGCCAGAGAGCTAGCACAAGTCTAAATGTGACTCTTATCCTTGTGCTTGGAGATAGTCACTGCTTAGTAAATGTGCTCAGCTCATTTCTTTCTGTATTCATCAGGAATATTCCTGGGTCCATGCCCAATGTCCCCAAATCTATCAGTAGTTGCCCAGAATGCTGCTGCTTCATGAACCCCTGAGCCTTTAAGGGGGCAAGTCCATCAGGATACTGCTGTTCCGTTGACTGAATAGTTGAGCAGCAGCATTGGGGAGAGAGCAACTGGGAAGCAGTCTGAATCCTTTGATTGCATTGCATATTTATGTCCCCTTCAGAGGGCGCTCCATGGCCCTGGCTTGTACATTTTTTGAAGAGCAATACCCCACCCTCTTATATCCAGTCCTAAGATCTGAATGTTCTTCCAAGTATCTAGTGACTTCTTTGATGTTCATATATTTTTAATGAAATCACAAGATTTTTTTATAAACAATTTTGTGGTTATTATTTTAGAAATCAGTATCTGAATGTAATTTGCCTGAACTACAACTAAGAAAAGGTGTAAGATAAATCCAAAAACCTATCCCTTTCCTTCTGTTCCCTTAACAGTTAATGTTTGGTATCTACCTCTGCATCAACCATAAGTCACAATCCCAACCCACTTCACACCCCTTCTGCTTTAGCTGCTCTACACAGAAATTACCACAGGTTAAGGCACATGTTAACTGTTAGTTAACATGGTAATTCCCCTGTTGGGTAACTAACATACCCCCCCCCCCCCCCCCCCATTTACTGAGCTGTGCTAGCATCGACACAGCCCATTCACTTTGAATGGGCTGTGTCGGTATTGCCATGCAGCAGCCACTAGCGTGGCTTAATAAATAGGGGGGATAGTTTGGTAAATAAGGGCTCTATATGTTTCCTTATGTTATATAACTCTGCTCTAACCTTAGAGAGAGCAGAGGTTAGAGTTGGGAATTTTTATTTTATTATTTTCAATGTATTATATTTTGCTTCTTATATGATTATTTTATATTGTATTCAGACATGCCAAGTCACACGCATTTGGCATGTGACACACGCAGCTGGGTCCCTTCTCCTGCTTACATGCTTAAGGGGCCCAATTTCACTTATTGGTTTCCTCTGTACTCCATGACAGTCTCCCACGCGAGTCTGGCATTGTCTCACCTCTTTTCCCCCTTCCCCATTCTCTCCAGCAGGTCTAGCATCTCTCCTCCACTTCCTTTTCCTCTGTCTCTTCCCCCCCCCCCACACACAAACACCATGTGGGCCCTACTAACTTGCCTGTTTGACAGCACTCTTACATTGGGCCCTCTCTGGCCAGCCCCAGGGTCTTTTCCTCTGTTGCAACTTCCTGTTACCACATAGGCAGGACACAGTAGAGGGAAAGAATCCTCAGAGCAGAGAGAGCTTGATATAAACAGTTCTGGTGAACCTGCAAGTTTGTAGGGCCCACACAGGCAAGGGGGCAGGCAGGGAGAAGAGGGAAGGGAAGATGTCAGATATGCAGGAAGAAGGGGGTGGGAATGCTGCACTTGAATAGAAGGGATGGGAATGGTGGTTGGAAGGGGGAAATGCTGCACTTGAATGGAATGGGGGGAATGCTGCATTTGAATGGAAGTAGGAAAACTGCATTTGGACGGAAGGAGTGGAAATGGGGGGCAATACTGCACTTGAATGGAAGGGATGGGGAAGCTGCATTTGGATGGAAGGGGGAGGGGGAAATGCTGCACATGGTTGAAAGGGTAGGAAATGGAGGAAATGTGCAAGACAGGAATGGAAGAGAGAAATGCTGCATGATAGTCGGGAAGGGAGAGAAGGTAATTCTGCACATGGATAGAAGGGAGAAAGAAAGGAAAGGATGCGAAGATGGTGAGGTGGGGGTGGGGGAAGAAGAAGAGATGCCAAGATAGTGGGGGGAGAGAGGAGAGAAGAAGAGATGCCAAGGTGTGTGGGGGGGGGGGGGGGGAGGAGGCTGGATAGGAAGAGATGCCAGGATCTGTACAGAAAAAAGAAAGAAGAGGTGCTAGACCTGCAAAGTGGAGACAGAATAGGAGCAAGGAAAGAGAGGAGCACTTGCTGGACCATTGGGAGGGGGGAGGGATAGAAGGAGGAAAGAGAGAGGGAAAGATGCTGTCTTGAGAGGGGGAAGACAGGAGGGAAGAGAGGGAGACATGCCAGCACCTGGGGGGGGGAGGGGCATAAGAGCACAGAAGAGTTCTGTTGGATAGGGCAAGAATAGGGACACAGATATTCAAAGGATTTAAATGGTCAGGAGAGGCTCCTGGCCAGTGCTGTAGCGAGGGCGGCTGACACCCGGAGTGGTTCGCCACTGCGCACCCCCCCCCCCGGGTGCGGACCCCCCCTCGGCGTGCGCACCCCCCCCCCAGAGCACATTCTTACCACTAGAGTAGGAAAGGGGGCACTAGAGTAGGAAAGGGGGCGGGCGAGAGGGCCGAACGTCGCTGGGATCTGCGTCGGCTCCGCTGGTTCCCTGCTCTCTCTGCCCCGGAACAGGAAGTAACCTGTTCCGGGGCAGAGAGAGCAGGGAACCAGCGGAGCCAACACCCCCCCCCCCCCCCCAGCGGCGTGCACCCGGGGCGGAACGCCCCACCGCCCCCCCCCCCCTTCCTACGCCACTGCTCCTGGCCACTTAAATCGCTTGTCCAGGGCTAACCATGGATATTCAGTGACACTTTGCCAGATTGTGCCGCTGAATATTCATGGTTAATGTCTAAGCTGAAACTGGTTAATTTGTGGGTGGTTGGGGGCAGAGTCAGCACTTATGCGATTAAGTGCTGATATTCTGTGTTTAACCATATAAGGTAACCACATAAATAGGACCACATAAAACACAGTTCTATCACCTTATGTGGTTAAGTGCTGAATATTGCACATGTGGTAGCTGGCCATGTATGCCCTGACATTCATGGCCCTGTTTACCAAGCCGCGTTATAGGCGTTCTAGCATTTTTAGTGTGTGCTAATGCTAGAGACACCCATAGGAATAAATGGGTGTCTCTAGCATTTAGCACGCACTAAAAAAGCTAGTGCACCTTAGTAAACAGGGCCCTCAGTGGGTTTTTCTTTTTTAGTTCTCACACTGCCATCTAACAGCAAGTTCTTTAGCACCACCTTGTTCAGCACATATGTAACTTGCGCTAATTTTGTAATCCTGTTGTCATTGTAATAATGATGGGGGCTGTGATTTTTTTTAATTAAATACAGGTCATCGTGGAAGAGCTGAAACTGGTAATGGGAGGCTCCTTATCCCAGATAGCAACTCTTCAAGACTGTTTTATGCAGCAAAGTGATCCACTACAAAATACAGGTAGGCTTCGTTGGTTGGAGGGTGATAGCATATACAGGGCAGAATTTACTCTTTAGTGGACTTTAGCAAGCAAGCATTTTGAGTTCCTCACTGCAATATAAATATGCTTAAAAACTTGAACCCACTCATCCTTCCATCCCATACCAAGGTACAGTCACACCTTTGTCATCCACCACAGCCCCTGGTTTAATCAGCAAGAATTTTTCTCCGAGGAGAACCAGGCTTCTATATTCTCACAAGTGGGTGACACTGATCCGTATGGCCTGGTCCGGCATTTACCAAAGCTAAATGAGAGCTTTGCAGAGCATGAGCCTCACTCCACCGCGCATGAATGAGTGCCTTCCCGTCATCAGGTTGCTTTTAGGCCCTGACTTAGGCCAGGACTTTCCCTTTCATTTTTCCGTGCCTTTCCCCTTTTTCAGGCACCATCGTGTCATTAAATTTAGCTGACAAATTTTTCCATCCATGTCCACGTAGATTCCCAGTGGCTTCAAGCACTGTACCTGGCGCAATCGGACAATCTCTGGGAAGGATACCTAACTGTGTTCTCTGTCTTTGCATGAAGAAGAGGGCTGAGCTTTCCAGAGAAGCTCAACGAGAGAGGATTTTTGGATCCAAGTCTGGTTCCTCAACGTTGACATCGGCATCGAGGTTGGAGACATCGGCAATGATGTCGAGCATCCTACCAGCATCGGGAGCGTCAGTAAGCATGGTTGCTACTAGACCCGTAGACACTGGGAGCAGTGAAGCAATGAGTGGGTCTCCACCTGCCTCAAGGCCTCCTACTGTGCAGGGTCCCCGGGACCATCTATCATTGAACCTGACCCCAAGGCGACTTGAGGATTCGATGTTGTCCTGGTTGGCACCAAATATCCTTGGTGGCACGCTTCAGGCAAAGGCCAAGAATCATTGTCATCGCTCATTCTCGACACATAGTGCCAGGAGCTCTGGGGCGTCAAAAGATTCAGCACCCGAGAAACGTCGGCGCCGGGAGGACCTCTCCTCTTCCATACAGGAGGTACCAATGTGCCTGTCTCCTAGCAGCTGAGATCCTGCTCCCATGTCATCCCCAGCAGTTCTGCAACCTGCGCCTCAGCTGGCAGCCCAGCTTTTCCTGGTGTCGACCTTCAATGAGAATGTCTGGGCCTTGCTCCCTGAGCTGCTGGATGGCCTTATGCAATGGTGTGCATCAGCATTGGGGGTGTTTGTGCTTATCCTGCCTCCCATTGTGGCCCCGCTTGGCCCTCAGCCTGAGGTGCAGCCCCAGTGTCGACTGTCACTAAGCTGGCATGTACAACGTGCAGCGACGTCAGACTCTGAAAGTGGATTGAGGTAGCAGTGCCAGCTTCTTTGAACAGCACGGAGTGATGGAGCCTAGGACGAAGAAGAACTTAAAAGCGGCAGGAGGAAGCGGACCTCGGCTGGCGGGGGTTGGGGTTCCCCCACCAGCAAAGGTACCCACAGCAATGGCGGGGGAGGGTTGGCGGCGGTAGGGGGGTCCAGGGCGAAATCTGCGGGGGCCCAGGCCCTTGTGGCCCCACACAGATACGCCCCTGGCGTCAGCTGTCAGACTTGATTGACACGCTCCCTCCAGAGCTGGCCGAGCCTTTTTTCCAGTTGGTCAAGCAGCAGAAGGCGTGTTGAAAGTTCTTGGCCAGGGGCATTTACGACACTTTAGATGCAGCATCCAGGATCTCTGTTCAAAGTATAGCAATGTGCAGACTCTCAAGGCTGCGTGTGTCTGACTTGGAACATTCTGTTCAGCAGAGGTTAGCAGATGCTCCTTTCCAGGTGGATAACATTTTTGGAGAGAAGGTTGAAGAGGTCGCTGACCAAATCAAAAAACACACTGATACCATCTCTTCTCTCTCCCACCGGGTGCCTTCTGCATCAATGTCCTCAGCTAGGAGGGCTTTTGGCAAGCCAAGGAGAAGATCCTATTACTATCCTAGGTGTAGGTACAACCCGTCGGCTTGCCAACCTACTCAGGCTCAGCCCCAGCTCACTCATTCATGTCAACAGCATGCGCCTAAGACCCCTGCTGCTCCCCAGACAAAGCAAGGGACGAGCTTTTGACTGGTTCCAGCAGAGCATAACCGCAGTAAAAATGTCCATCCCAGATGACTTGCCGGTCGGGGGGAGGCTGAAATTTTTTCACCAATGGTGGCCTCTTATAACCTCCGACCAGTGGGTTCTTCAAATAGTCCTTCTCAGATACACCCTCAGTTGGCATCTAAAACCTCCAAATCTCCCACCGAGCTCATTCATTCAGCTCTCAGCACAGGCAGGTACTTGCAGAGGAACTCTCCACTCTTCTAAAGGCCCATGCAGTTGAACCCATTCCACCAGGGGAAGAGAAGCAGGGATTCTATTCCAGGTACTTCCTTGTACAGAAAAAAACAGGAGGGATGCATCCCATCCTAGACCTAAGGGCCCTGAACAAATTCCTATTACAACTAAATTCAGGATGGTTTCCCTGGACACCCTTCTCCCAATGATTCAGAAAAATGATTGGCTATACTCTCTGGACTTAATGAATGCATATACTTACATCTTGATACTTCCAGCCCACCAGAAGTATCTTCAGTTTCGGCTGGGACCACATAACTTTCAGTCCACGTGTTGCCTTTTGGCCTCACATCAGCTCCCAGGGTCTTCACAAAATATCTAGCAGTAGTTACAGTGTCACTACACAGACTGGGAATCCATACATTCCCATATCTCGACAATTGGCTGGTGAAGAGCACCTCGGAGGAGGGTGCTCAGTCCATGTGGATGACTATTTGGGTGCTTGAGCTACTAGGGTTTGTTTTAAACTACCCCAAGTCCCATTGCCGCCCTGTCCAGCGATTGGAGTTCATAGGAGCCCTGGTCGACACACAGAAGGTTCGAGCCTACCTGCTGGAGACCAGAGCAGACAATCTTGTCTCACTTGCATCCAAAGGTTCGTGCTACTCAGCAGGTCAGAGCTCGGCAGATGTTGAGATTGTTGGGCCACATGGCTTCCACAGTGTATGTTACACCCATGACACATCATCACATGAGATCAGCTCAATGGACCCTGGCTTCTCAGTGTTACCAAACCACAGATAATCTAGAAGATAATATCCAAGCATCTCCAGAGCTCTCTTCAGTGGTGGACCATTCAATCCAATTTGACTGTGGGACTTCCGTTTCAAATTCCTCAGCCACAAAAAGTGCTGACAACAGATGCATCTTTCCTGGGATAGGGAGCTCATGTAGATGGGCTTCACACTCAAGGTGCTTGGTCATCCCAGGAAATTAATCTCCAGATCAATCTCGAGCTTCGGGTGATCTGGAACGCTCTAAAGGCTTTCAGAGATTGGCTATCACTCCAAATTGTCCTCATCCAAACAGACAATCAAATTGCAGTGTATTACACAAATAAGCAGGGGGGGCACCGAATCATGCCCTCTGTGTCAGGAGGCCATCCAGATGTGGCACTGGGCTCACCAACATGGCATGTTCCTTCGAGCCACTTATCTGGCGGGCACAAACAATACTCTGGCCAACAGACTTAGCAGGATAATGCAATCGCACGAGTTGTCTCTCAATATGTGCATAGCCCGCAAGATCTTCAGAGTGTGGGGCACCCTTTTGGTGGATTTTTTTGCCACTCAGATCAACCACAAGGTCTCTCAGTTCTGTTCCAGACTTCAGTTCCATGATAGACTAGCATCAGATGCCTTACTCCTCAATTGGGGGACAGGTCTTCTGTATGCGTATCCTCCAATACCTCTAGTGGGAAAAACTGTGTTGAAACTCCATCAAGACTGTGGAACCATGATTCTGATCACACCATACTGGCCGCATAAGATATGGTTCCTGTTTCTTCTGGAATTATCCTCCGAAGAACCATGGAGATTGGGGTGTTTTCTGATCCTCATTATTCAGATCGAGGGGTCACTTCTACATCCCAACCTCCAGTCTCTGGCTCTCACAGTTTGGATGTTGAGAGCCTAGAATTTGCTTCCTTGGGTCTTGCAGGCTTCCAGGAAAGATTCCACTAAGATGTGTTACTCTTTCAAATGGAGGAGATTTGCCATCTGGTGTGACAGCAAGGCCCTAGATCCTCTTTCTTGTCCTACACCGACCCTATTTGAGTGCCTTCTACACTTATCAGAGTCTTGTCTCAAGACCAACTCCATAAGGGTTCACTTTAGTGCAATTAGTGCTTATCATCAACTTGTAGTAGGCAATCCCATCTCTGGACAGCTTCTAGTTGTTCACTTCATGAGAGGTTTGCTTTTGTCAAAGCCCCCTGTCAAACATCCGCTGGTGTCATGGGATCTCAACTTCGTTCTCACCCAGCTGATGAAAACTCCTTTTGAGCCACTGAATTTCTGCCATCTGAAGTTCTTGACCTGGAAGGTCATTTTCTTGGTGGCTGTTACTTCAGCTTGTAGGGTCAGTGAGCTTCAGGCCTTAGTGGTGGATGCACCTTATACTAAGTTTCATCACATCAGAGTAGTCCTCCGCATGCACCCTAAATTCCTGCCAAAAGTGGTGTTGGAGTTCCACCTGAACCAGTCAATTGTCTTGCCAACATTCTTTCCCCGACCTCATGCCCATCGTGAAGAAAGCAGCTTGCATTGCAAGAGAGTATTGACCTACTACATGGAGCGGACAAGGCCCCACAGACAGTCTGCTCAGCTTTGTTTCTTTTGATCCCAACAGGATGGGGGTTGCCATCGGGAAATGCACCATTTCAATTTGGCTGGCAGATTGCATTTCCTTCACTTACGCCCAGGCTGGCCTAGCCTTGGAGGGTCATGTCACGGCTCATAATGTCAGAGCCATGGCAGCATCAGTAGCCCACTTGAGGTCAGCCTCCATTGAAGAAATTTGCAAGGCTATGACGTGGTCTTGAGTCCACTCATTCACATCACACTACTGCCTTGAGCAGGGTACCCAATACGACAGTCGGTTTGGGCACACAGTGTTGCAGAATCTTTTTGGGACATAGAATCCAACTCCATCCTTGTAGGCCCATTTTATTCTGTTCCAGGCTGTACTGTTATTCAGATTGTATACAGTTTCAGGTTAATCTGTGTTATGTCCTCACCGTTGTGAGGCCCAATTGACCAATGTTTGTTGTTTTTAGTGAGCCTGGCTGCTAGGGATTCCCTACTAGTGAGAATATAGAAGCCTGCTTGTTCTCGGAGAAAGCGAAGATACTTACCTGTAGCAGGCATTCTCTGAGGACAGCAGGCTTTATATTCTCACAATCCCTCCCACCTCCCCTTGGAGTTGTCTCCTTTGTTATTTTTACTTTATTTTTTGCTATAGTATTAAACTGAGGAGACTGTGTTCACGCGACGGGCGGGAAGGCACTCGAGCATGCATGGTGGAGTGCAAAGCTGTCATTTAGCATTAGTAAATGTTGGACCAGAATGATGATCGGTGTCACCCACTTGTGTGAATATAGAGCCTGCTGTCCTCAGAGAATACCTGCTATAGGTAAGTATTTTCACTTTATACATCTGTTTGACGTTACCAGCTGCAATATAAAGAGGTATATCTTTAGGTGCTGAAGATGGTCTAGGTATTTATGATTTTATAGTTTTAATGTTATTGTATTTCTGTTCCGGAAATGGCGATCGCCATTACGGTATTTGTAAGACACATTGAGCCTGCAAAGAGGTGGGAAAATGTGGGATATAAATGCAGAAAATAAATAAATAAATAAAATTGTTTGATTTTTTTTTTTTTTTAATTTTTGGCTTGTTTGCTTTAGTCAGTGTAGAAATGCTTATGTACATATGTTATAAGCTGCATTAAACTTGAAGGATATATGCTTTTCAAATAAATAAATAAATCACTTTGATCATCCTCCTACCTGATGCACTTCATCAAGTCGTGCTCAGTAAGTAGAGTTTCTTACCTGCTGCTGCCTCTTCATCTGCCTGATTTCTTCTACAGTGGGGACCAGCAGGTCTCACGACGATCCAGAGCTTCAGGAAAGCCAACAGAAGAGGTGGTGGCAGCTATTAAGAGTCTTCCTGCTGGCTGCAGGGCAATATATAGGAATGCAAGGGCTAGATAGATTTCAGCTGGGCAGTTTATACAGATAAATGAGTTGGTTTTGACCTGATCCATTTTGTGTCCAGTGCTTTGCTGCCATCAATGTCCAGTTTGATTAGAAATCTTTTTTGTATGCATGATGCTTTTATGTTTGCACACAGGGGATGTTAGCAGGCTCCTCCTAATTCAGATGACGGAACTCAACCAAGTACTGGGTGAAGTGAAAGACATGCTGAGGCAACAGGTAGACTATAACATTAATATGATGAACACTTTCTCCCTAATTCTGTAAAAGTCACCAAAAATTGTGCATGTGCGATTTGAAAAAGGGGGTGTGGAAATGGTTGGGACATGGGCAGAATTGGGGTGTTCCTAAAATTAATGCGCATTATTATAGAATAATAGGGATATGCCGCTAATGTTTCAGTTGGTGCAAATGGCCACGCCTAGAGTTAGGTGTGATTCCCGGGCATAAGAGCTTCTATAAACCACACCTAACTTTAAGCATGGCTTATAGAATAGCACTTTTTTTCAGCACTGATTTTTTTGCCATCATATATAGAATCTAGCCCTTTATACCACAAAAAGCAATACAAAGTTGAACAAAGAAATATTCAGTGAGTTAAAAGAACAGGTCCCAGTGGCTGAACTTTTGTTTTTCCAGCTAAAATGTCCATCATAAATGGCAAACTGCTAGTAGTGGAGCAAAGATTACTAGGGCCATGATATATGTTTTTCTTTTGTGCATGCCACCAAAAATACATACTTGCACACACACATTCAGACACCATGACTCTCTTCCTCTCGCCTCCTTTTTCTCCAGGAAAGACTACTACTACTACTACTTAACATTTCTAGAGCGCTACTAGGGTTTCGCAGCGCTGTACAGTTTAACAAAGAAGGGCAGTCCCTGCTCAAAGGACCCCACCGCTCCCTTTGTTTCTTTCCCTTTTCTCCCCAAACTGTGGATATTCTCTCTCTCTCTTCCCCTACTCCAGGCTCCATACATGTTTAGCGTACAGCACTGCATACCTCTAATACTGCTATAGAAAAGATTATTAGTAGGTCCTTCACATTACTGAAGCCCTGTTCCCTCTTTCTAAGGTCATTATAGCCCATCATAGAAGGCTTGTTGTGGGTGGTGGGTCACCTTTTGAGGTGTTCTTCCAGGACAGGATTGGGAAACACTGTATTAGAGGAGCAAGAATACTGCCCAATAAATTTAGGCACTGTCCCCCAGATTCTATATAGCGCACCTAGAGATCTGCGCCAAAATCAGTGCGGATTCTGTAACAATGAAAGTAACTTAACAAGCTTAACAAGCTAATGAGCACTGATAACAGCACATAACAAGCAATTATGATCACTAAGTGGCACTGATTAGAATTTATGCACACAACTCGCTAAGCATATTCTGTAATGAAGTGCTCTGAACTTCTAACATGTGCAGGCAAAAAGGGGTGTGGTTATGGGTGGTGAAATGGGCATTTCGTGGACATTCTGAAATTTACACACTTAGTTATAGAATGTGGCCTAGTGCGCCTAAATGTACGTGCAAGGATTTGTGCCACATTTTCACTGGTGTAAATGGATACGAGTAGTTTTAGGTGCTGAGATATCAACTAAGCTTATTCCATAATTGGTGCCTAAATCTAGGTGCTGATTACAAAATACACTTAGACAGCACCTATTTCAGAGCAGATTTTTTAGGCACCATATATAGAATCTCCCCCTGTGCGTTGAAGTCGATACATTTTTGTTTTTAAATATAGTTTCTTTTTTAACATTTTGATTTTGTACACCACCTTAACGCTTTGTCATAGGAGTATCCTGATGGTTATTGCAATGGATTGTGGACCTGGGGAACCAGGTTCAAATCCCTCTGCAGCTCCGTGTGACCCTGGGCAAGTCACTCAACCCTCTGTTGCCCATGTACAACAGTAGTACAATGTACTACTTAGATTGTGAACCCACTAGGAACAAATCCAGTACCTGTAAAATGAACTGTAAACTGCTTAGGTCTAAGCAGTATATAAATACTGAAATGAATGAATTATATTAAGTGTGACAGATAAATAAAACAAAGAAACATTCAGAAAACCAGGCCACTTTGAGGGCAATTGAACTACGACTGTTTAGAATATCCAAGGTTGTTGTTATTATTTTATTTATTTAGATTTTTGCTCACACAGCTCAAGGTGAGTTACATTCAGGTACTCTGGATATTTCTCTGTCCCTGGAGGGCTCACAATCTAAGTTTGTACCTGAGGCAATGGAGGGTTAAGGGACTTGCCCAAGATCATAAGGAGCAGCAGCAGGATTTGAACCTGCCACTTCTGGATTGCAAGACCACTAGGCCACTCTTCCACTCCATTATTAAACCTGTGATGTTAATTAACTTATTCTCAATGAAACTCTTCTTTTTGTCTCGTAATGTTTTTTTTTTTATCAGTCTCTTTGGATTTCTGTCCTCTTTATTTTTTTCTTTTCCTTTGCTCTTTTCTCTTTATACATTTTAATTCTCTCTGCCATTTTGATCTATTCCTGTCTGTCTTTTCTTCTCATCTGTTTACTTCTCCCCTCCTAACTATGCCTCAACTTCCTTTCTCCCCCTTCAATTCGCTTTCTACCTGTGTTTCTTTCACTTATTCTCCCAGCTCTTCTTTTCAAGCCCTTTTCTAACCCCCTGAGTCCCTTCCCAATAGCATTCACTGACAATAAATTTGTGCCTTAATCTGCTGGAAGGATTAAGATGGTAGCTCACCCAACCAGTAAAAAGGCAAAAAAAAGGCTAATCCATCTGTAATATCAGGAATACATGTAAACAATTCTATTCACAATTTTTTAATTTAATTTCTCATAGGTTAAAGAGACTTCACTGTTGAGAAATACCATAGCTGAATGCCAGGCCTGTGGTAAGATTTTGAATATTCACCATAAATGTGAAAGGGGAAAGGGGATAGACTCAGAAGTAACCTGAGGAAATGCTTTCTTCATGGAAAGAGTGGTGAATTCATGAAACGGCTTCCCGGTTTGAGGTGGTGGAGATGAAGACTGTATCTGAATTCAAGAAAGCTTGGGACAAGTACATAGGATCTTTAAGGAAGTGGAAGAGAGAGTAGATGGCATGGATGTACAGACTGAATAGGCCATATGGTCTTTATCTGCCTTTTTTCTATGTTTCTATTCTAAACTATGTATTTTGTAAATTGTTATTGGGTGTGGTCAGGTATCATTGTGCTAAGCAAAGCACAGACCTTCTCAACAAAGTTGCCAATACGCATTATTTTTTAGAAGGGAATGCCCCTTTTATTATGCTACAGTTGTGTGGAAATGTTTAGGCACCGTAGTCATATTGGGCCCGATATTCAGACCGTGGGAGACAGCATTAAACCCAAACCCAGAAATTCAATGCCGGGGCATGTCTGGTTTCGGGATTGAATTTCCAGGTTTATGGAGCTGGCTAGCGCATAGCCAGTAAAGTACGATACTCAGCACTTAACAAGTTATGGGTTACCACATAAAGATAGGACTGACTGTTATGTGGTCCTATTTATGCAGTAAACCTGGCCAGTTAAGTTCTGAATATCAGCACTCAACTGGTGAAGTGCTGACTCTGCCCCCAAAGTAGCTAGCCGTGAGATAGGTGCTAACTGGTTGTTTTCAGTGGTGCTAACTAGTTAAGTGCTGCTGAAAATCGGGGCCGGTGCTAGGGACTCTGGAGTCCCCTGCAAACTATCAGTCAGTGCCAGCCCCTACCCCCACTTTCCAGTATCTCCTTTCTCTCTTCTCTCTCTCCCCCATTCTCCCACCCGCCCCCTTTTTCCAAGCCAATTATATCTGCCACTTCACCTCCCCCACCCTCGTTTCAGCATCTCCTCTCTTTGAACCCTTACCCTCCCCCTCCCCAGTTCGGCGTCTCCCTCACCTGCACAGTCTAACTTAAAAATGTTTTTTTCTAAGCAGAGGATTTCTGTTGTGGGACCGATCCAAGCATGCTGCTCTCTCCATATGGTCCAAAGTTAAACATGATCCGTCCAGTATTCAGCGCTACATAACTGCCTGGTTAAATAGCGTTTAACTGGCTATCTGTGAATATTTAGTGAGAGATAACCCCCACTGAATATTCACAGTTAGCGTTTAGCAGATAACCAGCCAGTGGCGTACCAAGGGGGGGGCGGTGGGGGCGGTCCGCCCCGGGTGCACGCCGCTGGGGGGTGCCGCGGTGCGCGCCTGCTCCAAGTTCGCTAAACTTCGTCGCTCGTTCGCTGCAGCTCCCTCTGCCCCAGAACAGGTTAGCGGCGTGCACCCGGGGGGGGGTGTCATTTCGCTGGAGGGGAGGGAAGGTGTAATTTAGCGGCAGGGGGATGCGCTGCACCCAGGGGGGGGGGGCGCATCGGCACTCCACCCCGGGTGTCATCCAGGCCAGGAACGCCACTGTAACCAGCTATATCACACGATACAACCAGCTATCTGCTAATATTCAGTGCACTGCCAGCTAAGGCGGCCAAACTTGGCCAGTTTAACTGGCCAGTACTGAATATTGGCTTGGCCGGTTAAGTTGAAGCCAGACAAAATAAACCAGATATTCAATGCCGGTCACTGGAAATGGCACAGCATTGAAAATCCAGGCTCAGCGCCAACTTCAGGAGGCAGCGCAGCTAATTCCCATAGTCAGAATATTGGCCCCAATATCTTTCTACAAATTTTGATGAATAATTGCTCTTTATTTGCAGATTTTAACAGACTGAAAATAATAAAGTGAATATCAGGAACATATTTGGATACCCTTCCAGCTGACTTATTACTACCCAAGGGCGGACTGACCATGTGGGCATCTAGGCAGTGCTGCCGCTATTCTGTCTGCCCGGCACCGCCATATTTTAAAAATGGCGGCCAAGACTACCTGCAGAAGTCTTGCGAGACTGTTGAGACCCGCGAGACTACAGTGGGAAGTCTCAGCCACCATTTTAAAAACATGGCAGCGCCAGCAGGTGGGGAAATAGCAGTAGCACAGTGGACAGGAAAGAACATGCTTCCTTCCCCCACCCCCGCAGAGACCACTATACCACCAGGGCCCTTCAGGTAGGACTGGGGCAGTGAGGGCGGCAGCTGCGGCAGTAGGGGGGCAGCAGCACGGTAGTGTGTGTGGGGGGTGGGTGTCGGGCAGGGGGCCCAGACCACCCTCAGTGCCCGGGGCCCTAGACCATTCTCAGTCCACCCCTGCTACTACCCTGTTTTTAAAGCTGTTCATAAGCCCAAAAGGTTTAGGGGTCCTTTTACTGGGCTGCAGTAAGCACTAATTGCAACTTTAAATGGTTTACCGTAGGATATGGTCAGGTGTCTTGATATAATTTTCTAATCAGTATGCACTACCCACATGCTAAAGCAATATTTTTTTTTCATTTTTGTTGGAGGAGGCAAGTTGGGAGTGGGGGGTGGGGTGGGAAGTGGGTGTTCCTGCACTAATCAGCACGTCCACATTACCATGTAAATATTTCAACGGTATTAATATGCAAACAAGCCTTTTCTAGAGATGGGTAAGTAGTAGAGCAAGAGGACATAAAATGAGGTTACAATGGGGTTGACTTAGGAGCTTCGACAATATATTTTATATTCCCCCATTATTATGTTCTATTAATGATCACAGGTTGGTTCTCCCAGGCCCTGCATTGGCCTGATGGACGATGACTAGAAATTGCACATTTTTTTCTGGCTCCTAAATTATGGAACAATTTGCTCCTTGATAAAAGTAGCATGCAGGATGTGAGGGGAAGACAGAGCAGGGCAATGCAGCGGCGCTGGAGACCGACGCTGGTCAACACTTCAGTTGGCGGAGGTTGAGGACCCCTGCCAGCAAAACCAGGGGCCCACAGGAAGACAAAGCAGGCAACGAGGTGGTGCCGGAGACCGGCACTGGGCAACACTTCAGCTGGTGGGGGTTGTGGGCCCCTGCTAGCCAAGGCATTTGCTGCAGCAGTGGGTGGGAAGCGGCAGGGTGGCGGTGAGGCGGTGGGGGCGTCTGCAGGGCAACAGACTAAAAGTGCCCCCCCCCCCCACCGAGAGGTCTGGCTACACCCCTGGCACAACAGATTCCTATATAGAAAGAAATTGGAATCAAAACAACTTACTCAGGAAAACAGCGAAGATGACTCAAAAATGAATAGATGATGCTTCAAAGAGTCTATGAGCTTATTATACAACAACCAAGACTCGTCACAGCTGTGTTGCGGCCAATAAAGCCTGCCTCAGGAGTCTATTTGTATAATAAACTCATAGACCCTTTGAAACATCGTCTATTCATTTTTCAGTTATCTCTGCTGTTTTCCTGAGTGCTATTTAGACTGTGAAGATTTGTTTCTTCTATGTGTATATCAAAACAGCCATGCTTAGGCAACAAATCTAGTAGTTGGGAAGTAAAGTTAGTGCTGGATAGACTCCTACGGTCTATATCCCAATCATAGCTAGTTTAATACAGTTGGACTGGAACGGGCTTTAATGGCAACTCCAGTAATTGAAAATTAAGCCAGTTCTGGACAGACTTCTACAGTCCATGCCCTGAAAATTGCAAGGACAGCTCAAGATCAAATATGCTTATGTTATCATATACTAGGAGTTTATCTTGTGGGACAGACTGGATAGACCACGCAGGTCTTTACCTGTCGTCATCTACTGTGCTACTACATGAGCCCTTACCACCTAAAAAATAGATGTTGGTAAGTGCTCAAATGGTAATTTCTTTTAAATAGCTGCATGCCAACATTAGCATATAACCATTAATACAAAAAAATAGAAAATCAACCATACTTTCCCTTTGAAAATTGGTGCAAAGCCCACAGGTAAGCATACCCGTAGCCTTTGCATCAATGCATGCGGTTTTGCAAATTGCCCCCAAAGTACTACCATATCAGAACATTAGCCAGTATGAAGCTTGTGAATGTGGCAGAAATGCTATGCTCACTCATTCTTTTTTCGGCATATAGGTTTGGGGTCAAGCCTTCCAACTGTACCCCCTAAACCCCCCAAGCCCAAATGTGAAGCTACCTCGTGTTTCCGTGGTGTCCGGTGTATAGAAACAGCAGATGGATTCCAGTGTGGCCCTTGTCCCGATGGTTACTCAGGAAATGGAGTTACATGCAGTGATATTGATGAGGTATGGAACTAATTCATTTCCTAAACAAATTATAAGTTTCAAAAATATTTTAGGCTAGAGTCGACATCTCCAGTCCTCAAGGGTTGCAAATAGGATTTCCACAGTGAGTAATAAGATATATATTTGTATACATTTTAATTTGCATATTCTGACACCCAGAGCAGTTTGCATCACTTGAAACCCGGAGCTCCCTTTTTCCTTTTGTAGATACTAGTAAACAGTAAACTTGCAGTTGAATAATTGAATGTTCTGTGTGAAATGAACTGCGGAAAACATCCATTTCTGCGGAATCCAAAACTAAAGAATAAAAATTCAAATAGCATTCTAGGAAGACTTAGCAGCGTTATTCTGATGGGAAGCATGTCTGAATCATTCGTGTTTCACAGAACAGACGTGGCATCTTGAGTGTTGTCCCACTACATGCCATGAAAAGCTAAAAGCAGCACTTCATTCTGTGCTAGCGCTGCCAGGCTAATCCACTGTGGTCCTCAAACGTAAATCTGGATCTCTTTTATGAGAGAATATTGTACTAATTTGGGTCATCAATTCTGTTTTTTCAGGGGGGGGGGTTTCAGCTTCAGTTTTCTTCAAATCTAGCATTCTTACTTTCTTTTCTGCTCCCACCCTCCACACCAGTTCTCTCAGCATGACATCTGCCTCCCCATTTACAGCTCTTCACAATGTAGCACCAACAATGTTTCCAATCCCACTCATTCTTTCTCAGTAATCGGGCAGTGCCGCTGATTATCAGCTCTGACCAGCCATTGGGCAATACAGTGGGTGGAGTTGAGGAGGAGCCAGGAGTTATGCAGATGTTGGCACTGAATATCATCTGGCACCCATATGAATTAAAAACATACCCTAAGTGCATCTGATTCCGCTACCCCAGTAAGGCTAAGACCAAAGACTCTCCCTCCCACACTCCATCCCCCCAAATCTAGACCCCTTCCCAACAATACAATCCCCCCTCCCCAATCCCCAATAAGGCTAAAATCCTCTCTCAACCCTCCTCCAAGTCAGGATAAGACCCCCCCCCCCCCTCCCCGGCCTACCTAAATTCCCTAGTGGTCCAGCGATGTAATGAGGGCAGGAGCAAATGCCTCGACAAAATGATGACTGGTAACTCTTGCGGCAGCCTCATGATACTACTGAAGTACTGTAAACCTGTCATTACAGGTTATGGCAGCCATTTTGTCAAGGCAACTGCTAGGGGTGCTATCCTGACTTGGGGGAGTTGGGAGGGGGTCTAGCCTTGTTGAGGGGAATGTGAGAGGGGGTCTGGACTTCTAGGGGGGATGAGAGGGGGTGTAGACCTTGTCGGGGGAGGTCCTGGGCTTGGTCGGGGGGGGAGGGGATCGGGCCCAGAACAGTGGGAAGGGGGGATTGGAGGAACACGGGTAACTTTTTATTTTATGCAGGTCCTGGTCAATATTCAGCAGGGACCTGCATAACTGTCTCATGTGGGCACTAGCTGAATAGTGACTGGGATCCACATATGCACCAGCATGTACTGCATGCTCAATTCTCCCCAGATACTCAATGCAAGTGCCTGAACATGGCCCAGCACCAAATATCAAGGGAAGGGGAAAGGTAAAGGGGATGGGATTTGATATATTGCCTTTCTGTGGTTACAATCAAGTGGTTTACATATTATATACAGGTAGTTATTTTGTACTTGGGGCAATGGAGGGTTAAGTGACTTGCCCAGAGTCCGAAGGAGCTGCAGTGGGAATCAAACCTGGTTTCACAGGGCTAATTCTGCCCATGGCAGTCAATGTTTTAAAAAAAATGCTTGCCAAAGGCTGAATTTTGTCTGGATTGTAGTGATGCTGGTATTGCATTCTGTGGCTCATAAGTGAGCAAACCTCAATTGTTCGTTTTGTAGTCAGTATCAGACAACTTGACATTTGTTCAGCCTTCCATATTCCCTTTTTCCAAGCTTTGAATGGCTTTTCATTATATGCTGAATTTCTTGCCTTGAATCGGGTGAATCAGTGAGTCAATTGCTGTTGGTCTAAAGGGTCCTTTATGATGTGGTCAAGCAAGCACTCAAAAGCAAAGGTGAAACTAAGTCTTCTCCATGGCAGCACCGATGTGCATTAGTCTAGACCTCAATTGATGGCAGACATCTATAGCTATAGTTGTATCTGCTCCATGTGTACAGTTTGAGTGTACGAAAGTATTTATAAGAACATAAGAATAGCCATACTGGGTCAGACCAATGGTCCATCTAGCCCAGTATCCTACTTCCATCAGTGGCCAATCCAGGTCACAAGTACCTGACAGAATCCCAATTAATAGTACCATTCCATGCTACCAATCCCGGAGCAAGCAGTGGTTTTCCCCACGTCCATCTACTACTACTACTACTACTTAACATTTCTAGAGCGCTACTAGGGTTACGCAGCGCTGTACAATTTAACAAAGAGCGACAGTCCCTGCTCAAAGAGCTTACAATCTAATAGACAAGTGAACGGTCGGTCCGATAGGGGCAGTCAAATTGGGGCAGTCTGGATTCACTGAACGGTAAGGGTTAGGTGCCGAATGCAGCATTGAAGAGGTGGGCTTTAAGCAAAGTCTTGAAGACGGGCAGGGAGGGGGCTTGGCGTAAGGGCTCAGGAAGGTTGTTCCAAGCATAGGGTGAGGCGAGGCAGAATGAGCGGAGCCTGGAGTTGGCGGTGGTGGAGAAGGGTACTGAGAGGAGGGATTTATCCTGTGAACGGAGGTTACGGGCGGGAACGTGAGGGGAGATGAGGGTAGAAAGATAGTGAGGGGCAGCAGACTGAGTGCATTTGTAGGTAAGAAGGAGAAGCATGAATTGAATGCGGTATCTGATCGGAAGTCAGTGAAGTGACCTGAGGAGAGGGGTGATATGAGTTTATCGGTTCTGGCGGAATATGAGACGTGCAGCAGAGTTCTGAACAGATTGAAGGGGGGATAGATGGCTAAGTGGGAGGCCGGTGAGGAGTAAGTTACAGTAGTCCAGGCGAGAGGTAATGAGAGCATGGACGAGAGTTCAGGTGGTGTGTTCAGAGAGGAGAGGGCGATAGTCTCAATAACAGACTATGGACTTTTCCTCCAGGAACGTGTCCAAACATTTTTGAACCTATATACGCTAACCGCTGTTAACACATCCTTCGACAGCGAGTTCCAGAGCTTAATTATTCTTTGAGTGAAAAAATATTTCCTCCTATTTTGTTTTAAAAGTATTTCCATGTAAATTCATTGAGTGTCCCCTGGTTTTTATACTTTTTGAAACAGTGAATAGGTGTGGTAGCCGTGTTAGTCCACTCTTAAAGGTTTCTGATCTGACGAAGAAGGGCAACCTTCGAAAGCTAATCAAGAAATGTATTAAGTTATGTCCAATAAAAAAGGTATCATCTTATTTTCTTTTCCATGTTTTATTTTGTTTGATTTCTATTGATAACCTGAAACAGTGAAAAATCGATTCACTTTTACCCATTCTACACCATGCAGGATTTTATAGATCTCAATCATATCTCCCCTCAGCTGTCTCTTTTCCAAGCTGAGGGGGGATATGATTGAGATCCCCTTTATCTAATTTGCATATGAAACGCTGTTAGTTTGCTGTTTGCCTGTGCTGTCCAGTATGGCTTGGTTCAACTTCAATTGCATTTGACATTTTTGTGGTTGCTATTTTTTGAGTACTGTGCATATTAAGGGCTCCTGAAGAAGGCACTTTTGCTGAAACACGGCTGTGTCAAGTCCCTTGATTGTTCGCTAGCAGTACTTTGGAAACAATAAACTGGGAAAGGGATCTAGGCATCATTATAACGCCTTTATATTGCTCCTTGTTGCGACCGCACCTCAAATATTGTGTTCAGTTCTGGTCATCGCAACTCAAAAATGATATAGTGGAATTAGAAAAGGTGCAGAGAAGGGCGACGAAAATGATAAAGGGGATGGGATGACTTCCCTATGAGGAAAGGCTAAAGCGGCTAGGGCTCTTCAGCTTGGAGAAAAGATGGGTGAGGGGAGATATGATAGAGGTCTATAAAATAAAGAGTGGAGTGGAATGGGTAGACGTGAATATTTATTTACTCTTTCCAAAAATACTAGGACTAGGGGGCATGCACTGAAGCTACAAAGTAGTAAATTTAAAACGAATCAGAGAAAATATTTCTTCACTCAACATGTAATTACACTCTGGAATTCGTTGCCAGAGAATGTAGTAAAAGTGATTAGCTTAGCGGGGTTTAAAAAAGGTTTGGATGGCTTCCTAAAGGAAAAGTCCATAGACCATTATTAAAACAGACTTGGGGAAGATACACTGCTTATTTCTAGAATAAGCAGCTTAAAATGTGTTGTACTGTTTTGGAATCTTGCCAGGTACTTCTGACCTGGATTGTCCACTGTTGGAAACAGGATGCTGGGCTTGAAGGACCTTCGGTCTGTCCCAGTATGGCAATACTTATGTACTTATGTAGGATAGCATTCATTATTCAGTTTGTCTTCCTCATTTTCTTGGTTCCTCACTCCTTGCTGTTAGCTTTATGTACTTGTGAGGATTGGAGTTTCTCCTTTTTCTGTCTTTTGTATAAATATAGCTATAACTAGCCAGATTTAGAAAACGTTTGAGCTGCCATCTGGCTGCCTTTCTTGCCACTAACAACGTTTTGAAAATTTGCACCAAAAATGTTCAAAGACTTAAAGCATAGGGAGAAACAGAGAGTGATTTGAATTAATAGATATTTTTATTCTTAAATGCTTAATTTCTATTTTCTTTAAGTGTCGTTATAACCCTTGCTTTACTGGAGTCCGCTGCATAAATACTTCTCCAGGTTTCAAATGTGAAGCCTGTCCACCAGGATACACAGGGCTGTCTATACAGGGAGCTGGTATCAACTATGCCAGGACACACAAGCAGGTAGGTAACTTCTGCTGTTTTTAAGGTAAGGTACCAGAAGCCATAGATATGTGGTATAATTGTAAGAAGAAAGCACTGTGTTGTATATCTTTTAGTTAACCCTAGGGTGTGATTGGATCATAGATAGGAACTTGCTTCTCAACTGCTTGGCACATTGCATATATGACCCCCCCACCCCCACCTCCCCCCCACTCCCACGGTCAGATTCTATTACACATTTTTGTGTCAGGGAGTTCTGTTTTTTTATTGCTTTTCAAATCCCCAAGCCAAGGATATATATGTAGGTAATGTTAATTCTGCATTTTTGGTGGGGCAACGTCCCTAGTGTGTGTGCTCCTCAAAGCATACTACTACTACTACTTAACATTTCTAGAGCGCTACTAGGGTTACGCAGCGCTGTACAAATTAACAAATAAGGACGGTCCCTGCTCAGAAGAGCTTACAATCTAAAGGACGAAATGTCAAGTTGGGGTAGTTGAGATTTCCTGAGAAGAGGTGTAGTGATTAGGTGCCGAAGGCGACATTGAAGAGGTGGGCTTTGAGCAATGATTTGAAGATGGGTAGGGAGGGGGCCCGGCGTATGGGCTCAGGGAGTTTGTTCCAAGCATGGGGTGAGGCGAGGCAGAAAGGGCGAAGCCTAGAGTTGGCGGTGGTGGAGAAGGGTACTGAAAGGAGGGATTTGTCTTGAGAGCGGAGGTTACGGGTAGGGACGTAAGGGGAGATGAGGGTAGAGAGGTAAGGAGGGGCTGCAGATCGAGTGCATTTGTAGGTGAGTAGGAGAAGCTTGAACTGTATGCGGTATCTGATCGGAAGCCAGTGAAGTGACTTGAGGAGAGGGGTGATATGAGTATATCGGTTAAGGCGGAAGATAAGACGTGCGGCAGAGTTCTAGATGGACTGAAGGGGGGATAGATGGCTAAGTGGGAGGCCGGTGAGGAGTAGGTTGCAGTAGTCAAGGCGAGAGGTAATGAGAGAGTGGATGAGAGTTCAGGTGGTGTGCTCGGAGAGGAAGGGGCGAATTTTGCTAATGTTATAGAGGAAGAAGCGACAGGTCTTGGCTATCTGCTGGATATGCGCAGAGAAGGAGAGGGAGGAGTCGAAGATGACACCGAGGTTGCGGGCAGATGAGACGGGGACGATGAGGGTGTTATCAACTGAGATAGAGAGTGAAGGGAGAGGAGAAGTGGGTTTGGGTGGGAAAACAATAAGTTCAGTCTTGGCCATGTTCAGTTTCAGGTGGCGGTTGGACATCCAGGCAGCAATGTCGGATAAGCAGGCCGATACTTTGGCCTGGGTTTCCACAGTGATTTCTGGTGTGGAGAGATGAAGCTGGGTGTCGTCAGCATAAAGATGATAGTGGAAACCATGAGAAGAGATCAGGGAGCCTAAGGAAGAGGTGTAGATTGAAAAAAGAAGGGGCCCAAGGACAGATCCCTGAGGAACTCCAACAGAGAGCGGGATAGGGGAGGAGGACGAACCATGAGAGTGTACTCTGAAGGTACGATGGGAGAGATAAGAGGAGAACCAGGAGAGGACAGAGCCCTGGAACCCAAAGGAGGACAGTGTGTCAAGAAGTAGGTTGTGATTGACAGTGTCAAAAGCGGCGGATAGGTCGAGGAGGATGAGGATGGAGTAGTGACCTTTGGATTTGGCGAGGAACAGGTCATTACAGACCTTAGATAGTGCCGTTTCTGTCGAGTGTAGGGGGCGAAAGCCGGATTGAAGCGGATCGAGGATGGCATGAGAGGAGAGAAAATCAATGCAGCGGCTGTGAATGGCGCGTTCAAGTATCTTTGGAGAGGAAGGGTAGAAGAGAAATGGGGCGGTAGTTGGAGGGACAGGTAGGGTCAAGTGATGGTTTTTTGAGGAGTGGTGTGACCACAGCATGCTTGAAGGTGTCCGGGACAGTTGCAGTGGAGAGAGAGAGGTTGAGGATATGACAGATGGTGGGGGTGATAGTAGGAGTGATGGTGTTAAGTAAGTTGGTGGGGATGGGGTCTGAGGAACAGGTGGTGGATTTCGAGGAGGAGAGGAGATGGGCATAGCTCCATATGAAAGAGTTCTCTATCCCTCACTGCTGGGTAACGCTTCAAGAATAGGATAGACTGTCAGAACAGGGAACCATTTGCAAAAAACTGGAAAACTAAAACAGCTGACTCTCTACTGCTTTCTGAGGCAGCCTTAATAGTTACATATTATTTCTACTGTTATCCAATTCATGTTCATATGAGAGTCCATGTCATGTTTTCTAGTTCACAATGGAGCAGTCTGTTATCCTGTTCTTGAGCTTTTAATCAAAAGGCTAAAATGTGTGTTTTTTGTGTGTGTGTGTGTGTGTGGGCAGACTTATACAGTCTGTGCCCTGAAGAGCACAGATACAAATCAAAGTAGGGTATACACAAAAAGCAGCAAATATGAGTTATCTTGTTGGGCAGACTGGATGGACCGTGCAAGTCTTTTTCTGCCGTCATCTACTATGTATGTATGTATGTGTGTGTGTGTGTGTGTTTATTCAGTACTTCTTGAAGTTCATATGTGTAATCTGACCAGTGGGTAATCACTTACTAGGCCTGTTTTGTTTTCAAATCAGGTGGCGGCTGCAAAGGTTGCAGCCTGAGGGTTTGCAAAGCACAGGGGACAAATACTTATGCAGAAAGCTGCGCATTAGAGCCATGTGGTGATGGCTGAGCATACAGCTTCTAATGCAAAAGTCTTCTGATGCAGTAAACTAATGGATTGTGAATTACCACCGTGTTAAAAAGTGTGCAGTGTCAGAAAAAACTGCACACCGCAGTAGTATACAGCTGTTTGCTGCAGAAGAGCAATGAAATGTCTCCCTTCCTGTCCCTCAATCCCCCCCTCCCCCTAAGATCTCCCATCCCAATATCTCCCATCCCCAGTGTTCCCCTGAGCCCTACAAAAAATACCTAGTGTCTAGTGAACCTCTACACCCCACCCCCCTGGCAACCCCCCCCCCCCCCCCCCCATGTACCTTGAAAAAGAAACAGGAGCAATGCCCAATCTCTCCTATCTCCACGCCACCATCTTTCAAAATGGCAGTGCCTGACCCCATGGAGTGCATCCTGGGACATATCATATGTGGTCAGTCTGCCAAATAAGCCCCAGTGGGAAAAGAAAACAGCATTGGCACTAGTTGGTTGAGTGGAGTGAGTAGGGAAACCCATACTATGAAGAAGCTCACATCTGATGAGAGGGGGCAACATTTGAAGAGGATTGCATAACGTTTTGGAAAGGGTTAAAAGAAGTGCCTCAAGAAAGGAGACGTTTTTGCCTTGATTTCTGTTAACACCAGGGGACTTGAACCATAACGAGACCATGACAGATGCTTGTACACCTGTTAATTCATACTGGACACATGAGGCTGATTGGTTGATATGTTGAGCTTCCTTCTTTATCTTGTCACTCAGCTCATTAGAACAGCTGATGGCACAAGTGTAGGATAATAAAATAAAAATGTAAGATTGTGTGGAACACCTCTGGGTGCAGTAGTGTGGATGTGGCTGAGAGGAGTTCTGGTCCACCCCTTTTTCTTCTTCGTATTTGTAAAATGTCTTTTCTTTAATTAGCAGAGGTGGAGGTTTGTGCTGTATGAAGATATTGTGCCATGCTTTCTTTTATAAGGTCTGCACGGATATTAATGAATGTGATGATGGCAGAAACGGTGGCTGTGTTGCCAATTCCCAGTGTATAAACACCATGGTAAGTACCTGCTGTATATACATTACCAACATTCACAGTCACGAGGCCTGATTTATGCAAAGTTGTTTTCAAACCTAGACTAGATAAAAAAAACTTTCATACTTCAGTTCTATAATGTGAATACCTACCACCAACAAGTCAGACAGACATCAAGGACCTCCTGATTCCTCTGACCCTTTGATAATTTTTTTCTCCACTGTCATTTGTTTTCCCTCCTACTTAGTAGAACATGCACGATATTACATAGTAACTAGGCAAGTTTGAAACTCTATGGAGCTTGCAATCCCAGGAGTACTTTGTATTAGAGTTTCCTTTTGAAAATGAAGGCTGATGAACACTGAAGGTACAAGATACCCATGAATTTACACCTGTACTGAAGCATCATAAAGCGTGCTCCGTTGCCAGCTCCGCCTCCCCCGACATCTGTCCTTAGGCATGGGTAAAAGTACTCACACTTTGACAGAGCACTTTTCAGCCCCCCCCTCCCCCCCATTTTTGCCGAGGTAAGTGCTTAGCTAGCCATGTACAACTAGTTTGAAAATTATCCTCATATCTTTAGGGATTGCCCTCAGGTGTTGCCTCAGTTCTTTATACTTGTTTAGGAAGAAGTGTATGCTCTCCTCTATTCCCTCCCCCCCCCCCCCCACCTTACTTTTAATAGTTATCTTAGTACGACTTGAAATGATAGCTGCAGATTGTGATACCTTTCCTATGTGGATATAAACCATCCCTCCTGCATAAATCCTAGCCCTTCCAGGCATATAGGTCAACTCTTCAAAATGACCGGGGAGGGGGTATTAAACTAAATACAGATTAGATTCTCTCTCTCCCCCCCCCCCCCCCACCTGCATACCCTCTATTACACACAGTGCTGGCACTGATCCCCTCTCTCTCACCACCTGTTCCACCCCACTCCTTCCAGCTGTTCTCTCATCCTTTCCAGTTGATCCACTCTTTCACCTTCAAACTTCCCTCATACATCCCAGCTCCTCTCTTACTCCCTCACTTCCTTGCTCACCCCAATAACCAGTCTCATCTCTCACTCCTAAGCCAAATCCCTCTCCCCCCAGATCATCACTCACATTCATGATAACTCCTCTGACCCCTCCAATTCCCTCTTACAGCCTCTCCTCCTCCTCCCCCATCTCCCCTCTTGCTCAGAGCTGCTGGTCCGATCACATACTTCCTTTCTGCTACCACCAGCTGAAGTTGTTCTTTGAACAATAGTGCCATGTTGTAAAGACCAATGTTCTGCCTTAGGATAGTAGATGAGAACCTGCCACTGTCCTCTGCCTATGGGCTGTGATTGGTAGCAATGGTGGCAGTAGGAAATAAGAGGAGAGGGCTTGAGAGGAGAGGAAGGGAGAGAGACCTGACCCACTGAATATTAGGGATGCATCCACAGACACCAATACATCCAAAACAGTCTTCTTTGTACTAATCTCTCAGCCATAAATTTCTTTTATATGGATCAATCTTCTTGCTCCCTGTTACACTTGTGCCATACAAGGAAGGTATTTTGAAATGTGATTTTTTTTCATATAAAACCAGGAGATATGAAAGACAGCATGTGCTACATAAATATTTTAAAACCTCTTGAGTCAGTAGGGCCATGTTTGTATATGAGTTTCCTAATTGAGGTCTTTATTGTAAACTGCTTGGTATAACAGGCGGCATATAAATAAATGAAATGAAAAATCAAATTGTTTCAATTTTCAAAACAGCTCAAGCAGTTGCAAAGTCTGCTGGTACTTTGAACTGCAGATCTGTACACATTTTGAAAAGGAAAGCCCACACATTTCCCTCTGAAAATTGCTCATGGGTACAACTAAGCCACAGACGTTTCATCCACTTTTTTTACTGGCTATATTTGTCTGGGAAATAAAACGTGTACATTTGAAAATGCAATGCATGCATACTGTTTCTTAGTCCCACCCAAACACAACCAAGGAAGGACGACACTAAAGATATGCAAACTGGGGAACCCCATGGATATTAGTTGAGTAAAGAATGGGTAATTTTTAGACTCACTTACCCACATAAAGCAGTATTTACCAGAGTAAATTGCTTTTGATAACTGGCTTTTCCATGTTCATTTTGCCCAGGGTTCATACCGTTGCGGACCCTGCAATGCTGGATACACAGGAGACCAGACCAGGGGCTGTAAGCAGGAGAGAAGCTGCTCAGATCCAGCGCTGAACCCATGCAGCCCCAACGCACAGTGTGTTGAAGAGAGGAATAGCGAGATTATTTGTGTTGTGAGTACATTATAATAGGAAGGGATGGAGCAGGGAAATGGCATTTAGTACTAGAAAATGGTGGAAGGTTACAAGACATAGATACTGACTTTTACTGATGTGAACAAAGCAGCATATGGACTTGAAAGGTAAATGCTGGCCAAATAGAATGCAAGGTCTACTCTTTTTCAAGGGGCACTAAAGAATGATATTCATGAAGATGAGAGACAGCACTATTATAAAAATTAAATTGGCAATGAGTAGACAATCTTGTAAGGGAAAGTATTGAAATAGAGTTAAAAACAGTGGGTCCCCTAGTCAAAAGAGACTTATGCAGTTGGGATCAATGCCTACTGCAACTCTGAATTCATGTGTTCACCAAGGTAGCTGCCGAGAACGTGCCCCTTGGAATGGGAAGCAGGTATACAAACAAATGTATTAATTATGGAACCAAAGCCGGGACTGGATAAATTCAGAAGATCAAATAAGCAGTTCAGAATTTAGCAGTCCACTCAATATCTCAACTAACTTAATAGTGTTGTTCTGAGCCAGAATTTTACTAATATATTACGTGGAGGGGCATTTTCGATATGACGTCTAAATCTGACTTTGGACATTTTGAGAAAACGTCCCAAATCCGAATAGGAAAGAAGGTCATTTTTGAAAGAGAAAAACATCTATCTTTTGTTTTCGAAAATACGGTTGTGAATAATGTTTTGTGATTAGGACATTTTGTTTTTTGTCCATTTTCGAAAAATAAACGTCCAAGTGCAAAACGAACAAAATCAAGCCACTGGGATGTAGGAGGAGCCAACATTTTTAGTAGACTGGTCCCCCTGACATCCCAGGACTGCAATAGGGCACCCTAGGGGGCACTGCAGTGGACTTCATAAAATGCTCCCAGGTACACATCTCACCATTGCTCCCTTATCTTGTGTGTTGAGCCCCCCAAAACCCAGTACCCCCAACTGTACACCACTGCCATAGCCCTTACAGGTGAAGGGGGCACCTATATGTGGATACAGTGGGTTTCTGGTGAGTTTTAGAGGGCTCACAGTTTCCTCCACAAGTGTAACAGGTAGGGGGAGGTAGGAGCCTGGGTCCACTTGTCTGCACCCAACACTAGACTACTCCAGAGACCTGCATGCTGTTCTAAAGGACCTGAGTATAACACCTGAGGCTGGGTTTTCATCACATTTTTAGGGGGTGGGAGGGGGTTAGTGACCACTGGGGGAATAATGGGAGGTCATCCCTGATTCCGTTCAGTGGTCATTTGGTTAGTTAGGGCACCTTTTTGTGCATTATTCGTTCTAAAAACAGGTCTAGCTCAAAACGTCTTAGTTTTAGTCCTGGACATTTTTGTTTTGTTCCATTATGGCTGAAAAATGTCTAAGTCTTAGGAACACCCATGTCCCCACCTGAACATGCCCCTGATACGCCCCCTTGAGATATGGACGTACTTCTAACTGACTTCATAGAAAAACGTCTCTAGATATAGGTTTCGAAAATACTGATTTGGACGTGTTTGTGAGAAAAACGTCCAAATGCTGCTTTATGCTACTTTTTAGACAGTTTTCTGTTTTGAAAATGAGCCCGAGAGTCACTTATAACTTCAGCAGTGGCAACAGCAACATATATATACAAACTGAGATAATTTTCATGCGTCTTTTATGATTCTGCAGGTGTTCCTTAGAAACATAGAAACAGAGAAAAATGTAGGCAGATAAAGACCATATGGCCTATCCAGTCTGCCCATCCATGCCATCTACTCTCCCTGTCACTACCTTAGAGATCCTATGTACTTGTCCCAAGTTTTCTTGAATTCATATACTGTTTTTGTCTCCACCACTTCTACTGGGAGGCGATTCCACAAATTCAGCACCCTTTCCATGAAGATGTATTTCTTCAGGTTACTTCTAAGTCTGTCCTCTTTCACTTTCATCCTATGCCCCCTTGTTCCAGAGCTTCCTTTCAATTGAAAGAGACTCATATCCTGTGCATTTATGCCTCATAGGTATTTAAATGTCCATATCACATCTCCCCTCTCTTACCTTTCTTCCAAAGTATACATATTGAGATCTTTAAGTCTGTCCTCATTCACTTTATGATGACCACTGACCATTTTAGTAGCCGCCCACTGGACCGACTCCATCCTGTTTATATCTTTTGAAGGTGCAGTCTCCAGAATTCTATACAATACTCTAAATTGAGGTCATGTAATAAAGTGCTATATCATGCAATATTTTATAAACCAAGTTACACAGTTTAAAGATGGCCCTTGCCTCAACTGGAAGCCATTGAATGTACTGCAGCAAAGGAGTCATAAGTACATAAGCGGGGTACAAATGTAACAAAAATAAAAAATAAAAAAATAAATAAGCGTCCTGTTTCCAACAGTGGCCAATCCAGGTCACAAATACCTGGCAAGATCCCAAAACAGTACAAAACATTCTATACTGCTTATCCCAGAAATAGTGGATTTTCCCCAAGTCCATTTAATAATTGTCTATGGACTATTTCTTTAGGAAGCCGTCCAAACCTTTTTAAAACTCTGCTAAGCTAACTGCCTTTACAACATTCTCTGGCAATGAATTTCTGAGTTTAATTACACGCTGAGTGAAGAAACATTTTCTCTGATTCATTTTAAATCTACTACATTGTAGCTTCATCGCATGCCCCCTAGTCCTAGTATTTTTGGAAAGCGTAAACAGACGCTTCACGTCTACCCATTCCACTCCACTCATTATTTTATAGACCTCTATCATATCTCCCCTCAGCCGCCTTTTCTCCAAGCTGAAGAGCCCTAGTCACTTTAACCTTTCCTCATAGGGAAGTCGTCCCATCCCCTTTATCATTTTCGTTGCCCTTCTATGCACCTTTTCTAATTCCACTATATCTTTTTTGAGATGGGGCAACCAGAATTGAACACAATATTTGAGGTGCAATCGCACCATGGTGCGATACAAAGGCATTATAACATCCTCATTTTTGTTTTCCATTCCTTTCCTAATAATACCTAACATTCTATTTACTTTCTTAGCCGCAGCAGCACACTGATCAGAAGGTTTCTTTTTTTTTTTTATATTAATTTTTATTTTTATTAAGCTTTTTAACTAACATAATTTCACCTTTATGAATGATAATACACAAATTGGAAATCACACTTAATCAAACATATAATAAACTAGTAAGTTTCAACAAATTATCGACCTCAATATAAGAAATCAGATCAAGATGTAAGATTACTTAAATAATCTATGAAATAATTGTATAATAATAACTTTACCAATGAAGCACATGCCCTGGATTCTTCACTCAAAAGCTGTTAAACAGTGTACATATGGGACTATACCACCACCTGAACTCCTTCTCTACTAAGCAGAAATTCCTCCAGTTGTTTGGGGTCAAAAAACTGAAATTGTTTGGATTGAAATACAATTCTGCAAACACAGGGAAATTTCAATAGGAAGCTAGCTCCTATCGCCACAGTTCTTGGGCGCAGGGTCAAAAAGGCCTTGCGCCGCATTTGAGTCTCTCTTGATAAGTCCGGGTAAATCCTTATTTTTGACCCCAAAAACATAGAATCTAAATGTCTCAAAGAAAGTCTCAAAACTGCATCCCTATCCATCTCTAATGCAAAAGAGACTAATAAAGTTGCTCTTTTGGTAATGACCTCCAAAGAGGACTCCAAAAAGGTTGTCAGGTTCATCGCTTCTCCACCTTGAGGAAACTTTGATTCAGTTTGCAAATAATAAGCTCTAGTTATTGGTGGTAGTGAGTTATCTGACATACCCAGTATTTCAACGAGATATTTCTTAACCATTTGTACCGGAGTAACCAATGGTGAACTTGGAAAATTTATTAGCCTCAAATTTAAGCGTTTAGACTGATTTTCAAGATATTCCAACCGCCTTTGAGTAAAATTCTTATCCTTTATCAAAGTTTGTCCCACAAGTTCCATTTTTTGAGTTCTTTCCGTAAGAGATTTTACTGCGGCAGTTTGAAATTCAGTCAGTTGCAATTGGGATAAAGCAGTTTCTGACAAAGTTTTGATGGTTACAGCATTTTTAGTAATTGCAGCTTGTAAAGAGGTGTGGGCAGTAAAGGTAAGGTCCCATAGTGACTCTAGCGTCACTACGGCTGGTTTTTTCATTTTCTCCAAATTCAACTCAGGAAGGGGTGCTTTGGCAGCGTTTTCCAGGATACTCACAGTCTGCAACGACAGCATAGGAGCAGAATTCACCTCTGGAACTTTCAGGCTGCCCGCACTCCGTTCTCCCTCGGTCTCCCGACGGCTCCCTCCCTGCTCGGTCTGTAATCCACTTCGGGAAAGAGCGTCAGGACTCATCAGTAGACAACCACTTCCTGGTTGTGGAGGAGCCGCACGTTCGACGGGGCTTAGGAAAGCCCCGTCTACACTGTCGGCCAGCGTCACAGCGTTAGCCTCAGCTACAGGAGTAGAAGTTTGTCCAGGACCTGGCGCGATTCCAAAATCCTCCATTTTCGCCTGGCGAAGTTGGCTTGACCCGCCAGGGAGAGAGGGAATCTCCCTGACTTTGCCTCTCCTTTTCCCCATCTAGAGGGTCAGGTAAGGAGCGAACTTGCTTGGTGTTTAGGGAGAAGAGTGGGTCGCGTCTAGCTGTGCTTCTCACACAGCCGCCATCTTGACCTCGGGCCTGATCAGAAGGTTTCAATGTATCATCAACGATGATACCTAGATCCCTTTCTTAGTCTGTGACTCCTAACGTGGAACCTTGCATGACGTAGCTATAATTTGGGTTCCTCTTTCCCACATGCATCACTTTGCACTTGCTCACATTAAACGTCATCTGTCATTTAGACGCCCAGTCTCCCAGTCTCGTAAGGTCCTCTTGTAATTTTTCACAATCTTCCCGCGATTTAATGACTTTGAATAACTTTGTGTCATCAGTAAATTTAATAACCTCACTAGTTACTCCCATCTCTAGGTCATTTATAAATATGTTAAAAAGCAGTGGTCCCAGCACAGATCCCTGGGGAACCCCACTAACTACCTTTCTCGATTGAGAATACTGACCATTTAACCCTACTCTCTGTTTTCTATCTTTTAACCAGTTGTTAATCCAAGATAGAACACTACCTCCTATCCCATGACTCTCCAATTTCCTCTGGAGTCTTTCATGAGGTACTTTGTCAAACATCTTATGAAAATCCAGATACACAATATCAACCGACTCACCTTTATCCACGTTTGTTCACCCCTTCAAAGAAATATAGTAGATTGGTGAGGCAAGATTTCCCTTTACTAAATCCATGTTGACTTTCTTATTAATCTATGCTTTTGAATATGCTCTGTCATTTTGTTCTTTATAATAGTCTCTACCATTTTACCCGGCACTGATGTCAGACTCACCGGTCTATAATTTCCTGGATCTCCTCTGGAACCTTTTTTAAAAATCGGCATTACATTGGCCACCCTCCAATTTTCCGGTACCGCGCTCGATTTTAAGGATAAATTACATATTACTAACAATAACTCTGCAAGTTCATTTTTCAGTTCTATCAGTACTCTAGGATGAATACCATCCGGTCCAGGAGATTTGCTACTCTTCAGTTTGTAGAACTGCCCCATTACATCCTCCATGTTTACAGAGAATTTATTAAGTTTCTCCGACTCGTCGGCTTCGAATACCATTTCTGGCACCGGTATTCCACCCAAATCTTCCTCAGTGAAGACCAAAGCAAAGAATTAATTTAATCTCTCCGCTACAGCTTTGTTTTCCCTAATCGCCCTTTTACTCCTCGGTCATCTAGAGGTCCAACCAATTCTTTTGCTGGCTTCCTGCTTTTAATATACCTAAAAAAAATTTTACTATGTGTTTTGGCCTCCAACGCAATCTTTTTTTTGAAGTCCCTCTTAGCCTTCTTTATCAGCACTTTGCATTTGACTTGACATTCCTTATGCTGTTTCTTATTATTTTCAGTTGGTTCCTTCTTCCATTTTCTGAAGGATTTTCTTTTAGCTCTAATAACTTCCTTCATCTCACTTTTTAACATGCTGGCTGTCGTTTGGTCTTCCGTCCTCCTTTTTTAATACGTGGAATATATTTGGCCTGGGCTTCCAGGATGGTGTTTTTGAACAGCATCCACGCCTGATGTAAATTTTTGACCCTCGCAGCCGCTCCTCTAAGTTTTTTTTTCACCGTTCTTCTCATTTTACCATAGTCTCCTTTTTAAAGTTAAACGCTAACGTATTTGATTTCCTATGTATACTTACTTCAAAGCTAATATCAAATTCGATCATATTATGATCACTGTTATCAAGTGGCCCCAGCACCATTACTTCCCGCACCAGATCATGCACTCCACTAAGGACTAGGTCTAGAATTTTTCCTTCTCTCGTCGGCTCCTGTACCAGCTGCTCCATAAAGCAGTCCTTGATTTCATCAAGGAATTTTACCTCCCTAGTGTGCCCCGATGTTACATTTACCCAGTCAATATCGGGGTAATTGAAATCACCCATTATTATTGTGTTGCCCAGTTTGTTTGCGTCCCTAATTTCCTTTAACATTTCTGCATCTGTCTGTTCATCCTGGCCAGGTGGACGGTAGTACACTCCTATCACTATCCTTTTCCCCTTTACACATGGCATTTCAATCCATAGTGATTCTAAGAAGGGTTTTGTTTCCTGCAGAATTTTCAATCTATTTGATTCAAGGCTCTCGTTAATATACAATGCTACCCCTCCACCAATTCGATCCACCCTGTCACTACGATATAATTTGTACCCCAGTATGACAGTGTCCCACTGGTTATCCTCCTTCCACCAGGTCTCAGAGATGCCTATTATATCTAATTTTTCATTTAGTGCAATATATTCTAACTCTCCCATCTTATTTCTTAGGCTCCTGGCATTCGCATATAGACATTTCAAACTATGTTTATTGTTCCTAATTACATCATGCTCAGTACTTGATGGTATTAATTTGCAATCTTCTGTCTGTTTTTTATTTTTATTTAAGGACACCTGATCTACTATGGTCTCCAGGGCCGGTCTTAGGGTGAGGCGACCGAGGCAACCGCATAGGGCCTCGTGCTCAAGGGGGGCCCGCGCAGCGCGCCTCCGCCCCGACTGCCTGAGTTCCAGTCCCCCTCCCTCTGAATTTTAAAAGTTACGTCGTCTGGTTACAGGCAGCGGCAGGTGGCAGCAGTGAAAAGCATGCAAGCTGCTCGGCACTTCAGGAGCCTTCCCTTCCCTCTCTCAGCTCTGGTCCCACCCTTGTGGAAACAGGAAATGAGGGCGGGACCAGAGCTGAGAGAGAGAAAGGAAGGGTCCTGAAGCACCGAGCTAGCATGCTTTTCACTGCTGCTACCTGCCGCTGCCTATAACCCAACGAGGTAACTTTTAAAATTCAGAGGGAGGGGGACTGGAGCTCCGAGGGAGGCCTCGGAGGGAGGGAGGCCTCGGAAGGAGGGAGGCCTCGGAGGGAGGGGGGCCTTGGATCTGGGAAGGAGGGAGGGCCTTGGAGCTGGGAAGGAGGGCATTGGAGCTGGGAAGGAGGAAGGGGCCCTGGAACTGGGAGGGAGGGAGGCCTCGGAGGGAGAGGGGATGGTCCTGGAGCTCGGAGGGGATGGCCCGGGAGCTCGGAGGGAGCGCAGATGGGAGGGGTGGCCACCCTAGAGCTCAGAGGAAGGGGTGGCCGGCCCTGGAGCTAGGGTGGGGGAAGGGCTAGGGTGGGGCCCCATCAAATTGGTCTGCACAGGGCCCCGCACTTGCTAAGACCAGCCCTGATGGTCTCTTTTGCAACCTCACTATCAGGATACCCTATCTTTCCTGTTTTGGTGATACTTTGAAAGATACCTTATCCCGAACCATGCGCTTTTGAGCGACTGTTGGCCTTCCCCACATTTCTAGTTTAAAAGCTGCTCTATCTGCTTTTTAAATGCCAATGCCAGCAGCCTGGTCCCACCCTGGTTAAGGTGGAGCCCATCCTTTCGGAATAGGCTCCCCCTTCCCCAGAATGTTGCCCAGTTCCTAACAAATCTAAAACCCTCCTCCCTGCACCATCGTCTCATCCACACATTGAGACTCCAGAGCTCTGCCTGTCTCTTGGGCCCTGCGCGTGGAACAAGTAGCATTTCAGAAAATGCTACCCTAGAGGTTCTGGATTTGAGCTTTCTACCTAAGAATCTAAATTTGGCTTCCAGAACCTCTCTCCCACATTTTCCTATGTCATTGGTACCCACATGTACCAAGATAGCCGACTCCTCCCCAGCACTATCTAAAATCCTATCTAGGTGACGCGTGAGGTCTGAGCTAGGAGCTCTTTGCATCGGGCACACACATATGACATCGCACCAACTGGGAGATAGCCATACATGTGACACTCAATGCAAAAGACTGGATAGCACCCCTCTCAATGCTGGACTGCTGACTCCATCTTAGTGTTTTTGAGTTTTTCAATAATTTAAAACTTGCTACAGTATTAGGGATATTAGCCTAATATAAAAATGTATTTTAGTTTATATAAAGGGGCATAATCGAATGGAAACGTCTATCTCCATGGGCGTTTATCTCCGAGAACGGGTCCGTGAAGGGGCAGACCGAACCGTAGTTTCGAAAAACATGGACGTTTATCTTTTTTTGAGCTGGGCGTTTTTGTTTTTCAGCGATAATGGAAACCAAAAGCGCCCAGCTCAAAAACGAATAACTCCAAGACATTTATTCGTGGGAGGGGCCAGGATTCGTAGTGCACTGGTCCCCCTCACATGCCAGGACACCAACCGGGCACCCTAGGGGGCACTTTTACAAAAAAAAAAAAAAGGTAAAACAGCTCCCAGGTGCATAGCACCCTTCCCTTGGGTGTTGAGCCCCCCAAATCCCCCTCAAAACCCACTGCCCACAAGTCTACACCATTACTATAGCCCTAAGGGGTGAAGGGGGCACCTACATGTGGGTACAGTGGGTTTGGGGGGCGGTTTGGAGGGCTCCCATTTACCAGCACAAGTGTAACAGGTGGGGGGGGGGATGGGCCTGGGTCCACCTGCCTGAAGTCCACTGCACCCCCTAATAACTGCTCCAGTGACCTGCATACTGCTGCCAGGGAGGTGGGTATGACATTTGAGGGTGAAAATAAAAAGTTGTGAAACGGCATATTTTGTGGTGGGAGGGGGTTTGTGACCACTGGGGGATTAAGGGGAGGTCATCCCCGATTCCCTCCAGTGGTCATCTGGTCATTTAGGGCACTTTTTGGGGCCTTATTCGTGGAAAAACAGGGTCCAGGAAAAGTGCCCTAAATTCTCGCTAAAAACGCATATTTTTTTTCCATTATCGGCGAAAGGCACCCATCTCTGATTGGCCGATAACCACGCCCCAGTTCCGCCTTCGACACGCCCCCATCAACTTTGTCCGCATCCGCGACAGAGTGCAGTTAAAAACATCCAAATTCGGCTTTCGATTATACCGCTTTATTCGTTTTTGTGAGATAAACGTCTGTCTCCCGATTTGGGTCACAATATAGGCGTTTTTCTATTTCGATTATAAGCAGGATAGTATATTGTATGATTTATTTAGTGTTTCCTTCTTAGATGTTAATGAAATGTATTTAAAACTCTGTAAGAGCACTCCTTGCTTGTTACCCTAATTACAATAACTGACTATAAATGAAGAGTTGTCCTAGGGCTGGGAAGACTAAACTAGATCCTGCAGTGCCTGCTAGAGTCTATCTGTTAATGCTGTGGTACAAAGTTTTTAAAACTAAGGGGAAAAGACTATGGAGATTAGTTGATAAAATTTGCTTTTTTATATTTTTATTGTGCCTATCACTAACCTATAATTCCTCCTTTAAACCCCAATCTTTAAGTTCCCAAAGCACAAAGAAAATAGTGTTCACTTACCAGAGAAATGTCCTCTTCTCTAAGAACTTCTCAGTCACCTTACTGTATTTACTCACTCAGCATAGCAATCTTGCTGCAGTGTTTTGCAAGGTTTACAACCTTTTGTAAACCTTATCCAAACATCCTATATAAATAACATTACAGTAATCTATTTAAGTCATTACAGATGCTTGAACGATAGTTGTAAACTGATTGAATTCAAAGTATTTCCAGATTCACTGCAACTGTTTCCATCTAAGGAATACTCTCCTGATAAGTTTATTATATAACAACACACCTAATATTCTCAGCAAGGATTCCAAAATAAAATCTATGCCACTAATCTTAAGATGGTCCCAAAAAACAACAAGGCAGACGATCCACAAAATCCAACGTGGAAGCAAAAAAAGCAGATCAGTGTCACGCCGCTGCAAGCGATCCGGAATAGTGAGCCCTTGGGCTGCTGCCAGAGACCGACAACAGCAGGAAGTCCACTCAACAGGGAAGTGCGGACAAACACCAACAGGCTGGACTGGACCCAAAAGCTGGAACGGACTTGGCTTGGCTGGACTGGAACCAAAAGCTGGCGCGGACTTAGCTTGGCTGGACTGGAACCAAAAGCTGGAATGGCTTGGCTGGACAGGAACAGACTTGGCTTGGCTGGACTGGCAAACAAGGCAGACCCAAGCAAGGTGGGCCAGAAGCTGGGGACAAATAGGATGCATCAGGCAGGTGGGAAACTAAAGCTGAAGACAGGGCAGAGGCACACAAAAGGAACAGAAACTGAGAACACGCAGGGCAGTAACAACAGTAAGGAAGTTAGACTACAGACAAGCCAGGCAGATACAAACAGTAAGGAACTGAAGGTAGATACAAACAATAAGGAACTAAAGCTAAAGACAAGCAAGGCAGATACAACAGTAAGGAACTGAAGCTAGATACAAACAGTAAGGAGCTAAAGACAAGCAAGGCAAATGCTAGCAGAGCTAGAACTGCAACAAACACACACAGATGAAAGACCATCTGAAGACCTCTGTTGCAAAGGCAAAGCCTGAAAGTTCCCAGGTGCTTAACAAAGGCAATTATAGATGATGTCACTGGTGAGGCTAGACAGCAGAACCACCAAGGCAAGTCTGGAAAGCTGGAACATCAGGACCAGAATGGAACCTGGAAGACATCTGGGAAACAGGAAAAAACAGTCCACAGCAACCACAGGACCCGGTCACCCGGAGGCAAGGTGAGTGTAGGCATGGAATATAGTCACAGTCGTGGCAATCTGTCAGTAATACAAATCAATCTTTATTATCGGGTAAACACCCAATAGAAATGCCCGACACAGACCAGGGACGTAGCCAGCCTTCCGTGGGGGAGGGGTCCAGAGCCCGGGGGGAGGGGGCACATTTTAGCCCTCCCCCCGGCGCCGCCCCCCCTCCCGCCGCGAACCTGCCGCCGCCGCCGCCTACCTTTACTTTTGCTGGTGGGGGATCCCACTCCCCGCCAGCCGACGTCTTCTTCTCAGTCGCTTCCTGCTCTTCAATTTGTTTGCTGACGAGGACATCAGACTCAGAGAACAGAACTGTTCTCTGAGTCTGACGTCCTGCACGTACAACGTGCAGGACGTCAGCAAACAAATTGAAGAACAGGAAGGCCTGAGAAGACGTCGGCTGGCGGGGAGTGGGATCCCCCGCCAGCAAAAGTAAAGGTAGGCGGCGGCGGCGGCGGCGGGGGGTTCGCCGGGAGGGGGGTCCGGGGGTGAATCTGCGGGGGCCCCGGCCCCCTCAGGCCCCATGTAGCTACGCCACTGACACAGACTATGTTTTGCCCAAAAGAGCTGCGTCAGGGGCTCAAACTCCAGAAGATGGCAGCGTGTAACCACACACCTCAATATCTTATGCTAAAAAAAAACAATAAATCTATGCCACTAATCTTAAGATTTCAGCAAGGTCTAGAGTCAAACTAAACCTATTCACATAAATTTTGACTTATCCTTATCTGGTTTTAAACAGTGTGATGTAATCCAACTTTCCACTTTATTAGTTATGTCTTGCACCACTGATATTTTGTCTATTATATTGCCTAACATCAAAGTCAATAATGTTATGTCATCTGCATAACTAAAAATCCTTGCAGGAGGGTAGCGTTTTATACTTTGTCTGCATCCTCCACCAGACAGATTAACTCTCACTCTCTCCGCTGTCAGATAACAGGAGGGGGGCAATATTTTATACAGTGTCTGCATCTTCCTGGTTAACTCTTTCTCTCACTCATTCCCACCCTCTCCCACCCTCAGTTATCAGGAGGCAAGCAGCTGATTTATACCATGTCTACATCCTTCATCATGTAGAAAAAAAGTGAGGATGAACCAAGGAGGAATACCAAACAACTTTATTAAGGATTTTCAAAAAACGACCCAAGGATTTTGAAAAAATGACCCGACACAGCCGTGTTTCGGCCCTAAGGCCTGCCTCAGGGGTCTTGATAAATCTCAGGTGTAGAAGTGTGAAAATATTACACCGATGAGAGTTAATACTCAATTAAATGCAATGCCTCCTTCAGTCTCTCCTCCGTAGGAAATGGAGTATTGTCCGCTGAAAAAACTATATTAAAATGGCAATGCCAGAAGTCAGCCGTTTTAGCATTGTTACAGATGGACCAACAATAAAGAACAACGTGTATGCAGTAGATCATAAGTTTGCTTGCTTTGAACTGAACGGCAACAACAGCTGCTTGGAGGGGGGGCAGGTGGAGATAGATTACCAAAATTGGCTCCCTTGTTAAAGTGGACTAGATAGGCTCACTTCCACTCCGGTCAATTAAACCCCACTTTCTCCCTTCTCCAGCCCCCCCCCCCCCCCCAACGTTGCATCTTTCTCCTTCTCTTCTGCCTATCTCTCCCGTCCGCGTGGTCACTTTTTACTTCCCTGAAGCCTTCTCCCTCCTGCACAGCACTGGCGATTCACAGTCAGCCTTCTGCCAGCGTTGGGGCCTCTCCTCAGGCGCATCCCACCTACTCTATTGCAACTTCCTGTTTTCCGCAGAGGTGGGACGCGCCTGAGGAGAGGCCCCGACACTGGCAGAAGGCTGACTGTGAATCGCCGGTGCAGTGCTGCGCAGGAGGGAGAAGGCTTCAAGGAAGTAAAAAGTGAACACGCAGATGGGAGAGACAAGCAGAAGAAACTGGAAAAGATTAAGACTCAGGAGGGAGGGAGCAGAAAAAAAATATTTATTGCCACGAGGCGCATAGGCGCCATTTTTTCAAAACAGCTGTTTGGGGGAGCGACTGCTCCCCCTGCGCCCCACCTAGCTACGCCACAGCTGCATAGTACTGGTACTAGTGCATACGCTCTGTCAAGTGTCATGTTGTGTATAAGCAGCAGGGACAGACTTACTGACTACTTCCATGATTCTCTTTTCCCCTTGTAGTGTGCGGTTGGTTGGGCTGGTGATGGCTTCATTTGTGGAAAGGATACAGATATCGACAGTTATCCAGATGAAGAGCTCAGATGTGCTGCTACAAACTGTCGAAAAGTGAGCAAGCTCCAGATCTATTTTACATTTTCTTTTATGATATCCTTCAGCAAGGTTGTTTGCTAACAACGCTGTTGATGAAAGATCATCACCCACAGGAAGATTTTGAGGCTCATTTTCAAAGCACATAGACTTACAAAGTTACACAGTAAACTTACATAGGCTGTGGAATTTTGTAAGTCTATGTGCTTTGAAAATGAGCAGCTTTATTTGTTATAGGGATTGATTAGCCTATAGGAGAGAAGAGGCTATTGAGAGTGTTGCTTTCATTGTATTTCTGGTCTTCTGCTTTACAAGGATAACTGCATATTTGTTCCAAACTCTGGCCAAGAAGATTCAGACCGAGATGGAACAGGAGATGCTTGTGATGATGATGCAGATGGAGATGGCATTCCGAACGAACAGGTACATGGTTACGGAACACAGCTTGGCTTCCCAAGTTAATCACACAGATTAGAATGAAGATTAAGGACCATATTTACTACAACATATTCAAAATGCATGTTAGAGCACTGATAGTAACATGCTACCCAATATTCAAAAAGATTTAACCGGGCAGGAGAGGCTCCTGCCCAGTTTAAACCCTGCTCAGCAATCCAGCACCTGATATTCAGTGGCACTTTACTGGTAAATACCACTGAATATCGCCGCTAATCAGCATTCTCCTAACCGGTTAGGTTAGGGGCAGGCTGGGGGTGGAGCACCTATTTAGCCAATTAGCATGTGCCAGGAATGCTTAGACCCTTTTACCAACCAATGCTCAAAACTAACAGTGTGCATATAATTTACATGCTGTTAGTGTTAAGCATTGTTCAGTAATTCCGACTCAGTGTTGTTTTTCTGGCGCTGTTCTCTACAGCGCTGGAGTTTTCTGAAGCGGGGCCACTTCCTTTTCCCTGGCGATGGATTCTACCAGGAAGCCCAACCAGAGCAAAATATCCATCTACTTTGCAGTAGGGGGAGCCAGAAACCTTCCTCACTAAGCCAACATTAGCAGCCTGTTGGAGAAGTTCTCTCCAGATTCTCATCCTCCAGCACCTGTCTGTCCTAATACAGACCTAATGCAGTAGTCTAGAGAGCAGTACACATATGCAGCTGGTCCTTTACTTAGCTGGCTGGTGCTTGAAGAAAGTCAGCAGGTGTCATTCCAACACAGGACCTAGTTTTCTGTCTCCCCTGAAAGCCATAAGCACAATCAACATTGTACCATTGTAATTTATTTATTAGGATTTATTTACCGCCTTTATGAAGGAATTTTCTCAAGGCGGTGTACAGTAAGAATAAATCAAACATGAGTGATAGGCAATTACAGCAGTAAAAATATTCAAATAACCTTACAAAGTATGGTATAGTATACTACTTACTATGTCAACACAATACATAATTGAACATTTTAAATGACAATAAAGGGTATAAGCAAAGATGGAACATATAGATAGGTAAGAGAGTAAGAGGAGTTAGAAAATAAGGTGGCTAATTTAAAGGAAGTTGCACATGAGGTCAATTGTTAATTGCATCATTGTTAATTCTATCATTTGAATGATATCATTTTACTGTGTTTTAGCTGGCAAAAATCGCTAAGTAATAATGCTAAAATGTCAGTAACATCAACATAGCTTAAGAATTATTTATTTTTATGTATTCATTCTTATATCCCACAATTATCCAAAAACAGGTTTCGGTTCAATGTGGCTTACAAGTTTTGGTTATTAAATGGTACATTCTGTTGATTAAATATTATATCAGCTAGAGTAGGAGTGAATAAACATGTTCTGCTGCAGTATGTGCAACCCATGTCACTCCATGTGTGTGTGAGTGAGACTAATAAGTTAGTTACTTCTTCCTTTAAAGGCCTGATTGAAGAGCCAAGCTTTCACCTGCTTCCTGAAGTAGAGTTAGTCTTGTGTTAAGCGGAGCCTTTCAGGCAGTGCATCCAGAGTGTTGGAGGCTACTTCGGAGAAGGCTCGCTTGGAAGTATCACATCCTGTAATGTATTTTGGAGAGGATGTGGTTAGTGATAGCCCTTGAGAGGACCTTAATGTCCTTGGCGGTGTGTAGAGGGTCATCCTGTTCTTCAAGTACTCGGGCCATTTCTTTTAAGGGCCTTGAAGATCAGACATAGAGTTTTAAATTTAGCCCTGTATTGTACTGGTAGCCAATGATGAAGTTTTTGTAAAAATGGTGTGATGTGGTCATGTCGCTTGCAACCTTCTACGAGTCTTGCTGCAGCATTCTGGATCAATCAAAGCTGGTGCAGGCCCTTTGTAGTCAGACCGTTGTATAGTGCATTGCAGTAATCCAGTCTTGATGTTATCATGGCATGCACAACTGGGATAAGATTTACCTTCTCAATGTAAGGAGAGAGGCAGCGTAGCTGTCACAATTTGTTGTTTATCTCCCATGGGAACTTTCCAATTTTTATTGTGGTCGCCGCTTTACATCCTAGGACCAGCAAATTTGTCCAACCTGTTTTTCACAGAGGACATTTGTCATTGCCAGGATAACTGTGTACTGGTCCCCAATGTTGACCAGAAGAATAGCGATCAGGACATTTTTGGAGATGCTTGTGACAACTGCCGCCTTGCTCTGAATAATGACCAGAGGGACACCGATGAGGATGGGAAGGGAGATGCTTGTGATGATGACATGGATGGAGATGGTGAGAATATGAGACTTTTTTTTAAAGCTTATTTGGGGTTAGTATTCAAAGGGGTTTAAACCGGATAGAAGAGGTTACTGCCAGGTTAAACCTTGCTGAGCTGACTGACCGCCAATATTCAGTGGCATTAACTGGGTAATGCTGCTGAATATCACTGCTAACCAGCCATTTCCTAACATGGCTAGGTTAGGGCCAGTCCGGGTTAGAGTTTGGGTGGAGATACAACTTAGCCGGTTAGCAGTGATATGCAGTCCACTAATCAGCTAAGTATACAGATAGCTAGGACAGCAAACAGGCTGTCTTAACTTTATCCACTGAGTTAACCGTGCACAGGTCTGAATATCAGCCAGTGCCCAGTTAACTTCCTGGTTGCCGCATATACCTAGATATTCAATACTGGAAGCCGAGCATGCTCTGGCTGCAAATATCTGGAGTTTGTTCAGGTTGTGTCTTCTAATCTAACTGCTGCAGACTGAATATTACCCCCTTTATTGATGCAGTTAGCACACCTTATACAACGCAACTTTATTTTTACAGCATTTATCATAGTGCAAAACAGCAAAGTATAAATCAGTGATTCCCAGACCTGGTCCTGGAGGCACCCCAGCCAGTCAAGTTTTCAGGATATCCACAAAAAATATTCATGAGAGAGATTTGCATGCAGAAGAGGCAGTGCATGCACATCTCTCTCATGAATATTCATTGTGGATATCCTGAAAACCTGACTGGCTTGGGAATCATTGGTATAAATCATCACCTTAAAACAAAACATAGGTATAAATAGACAGTAAACAACAATGTGAGAGAAGACAAAATAAAACATTTAACCATGAGATCAAGCAACAAGCTGGTATTGTATTCTCCGTGCTTTTGTAAGAAAAAAGAAGTTAACAATTAATTTATTGACAAGCTGATATTGAGTTCAATATAAAATGTATCCATCACACCCATTTTCTTTGAATTTGTCCTGGTTGCTTCAGTTCTCAGAATGGAGTTTGGTAGCAGGGTAATCCTAACATCACCATCCCAGGAAGACATCTTAGCAGTGTGAGAATATAAACAAGAGAAAAGTGTAGGCAGGTGACATTGCAGGTAAAATCCTATAGGAGGTCTTATTAACCAAATCCTGCCAACACAGGTAAAATAATTCGGTACTGATGAGACTGTAGGGGCAGGTGACAAGAGTCTTTGAAACTGGATTGAGTCTTCTTTCTTATCAGGCATTAAAAACTTTTTGGATAACTGTCCGAGAGTTCCTAACATCGATCAGAAGGACAAAGATAACGATGGAGTAGGTGACGTCTGTGACAGCTGCCCTGATATTAGCAACCCAAACCAGGTCAGTAGAACGTGAAGACTGGGACAAGAATGAGGTGTGCATGATAAACGCAGGCCCCCCAATATTCAGCCGGTGGCAGACAGTGTTTTTGTCTGCTGCTGGCTCTAAAAATGGAAATTCAATGCAGGTCTTGTGCGGGCTTAGGCATTGAATTTCCAGTTGTTTTAAAAGCCAGTTAGCGCGTGCCTAGTTAAGTCAATATTCAGACTTAACTGGCCAATGGGGTAGTAGATAAAGATAGGACTGCTATTTATGTGGTCCTGTTTATTGCTAAGCCTGGCTGGTTAAGTTCTGAATATCGGAACTTAACCTGGCCGGTTAAGTTCTGAATATCGGAACTTAACCAGTCATGCCCCCATATTGTAAATAACGGTAATAAAACAGAGTAAATATGTCACAAAAAAAGGTAAAACTCATATCTGTGCAAACTTAGAGACACACATCTTAAACATAAAATATAACTATTAAAAATGGAACAAATAAAGTACTCAGAAAGTTGTCCCATCCCCTTTATCATTTTCGTTGCCCTTCTCTGTACCTTTTCTAATTTCACTATATCTTTTTTGAGATGTGGTGACCAGACTTGAACACAATATCGAGGTACAATTGCACCATGGACCGATACAAAGGCTCATTTTTGTTGTCCATTCCTTTCCTAATAATACCTAACATTCTATTTGCTTTCTTAGCTGCCGCCACACACTGAGCAGAGGGTTTCAATGTATCATCAACAACGACACCAAAATCCCTTTCTTTGTCAGTGGCTCCTAACGTGGAACATTGCAATACGTAGCTATAGTTCGGGTTCCTCTTTCCCACATGCATCACTTTGCACTTGCTCACATTAAACGTCATCTGCCATTTAGACGCCCAGTCTCGTGAGGTCTTTTGTAATTTTTCACAATCCTCTCATGATTAAACAACTTTGAATAACTTTTTGCCGTCAGCAAATTTAATTACTTTACTAGTTACTCCCATCTCTAAATCATTTATAAATATGTTAAAAAGCAGTAGTCCCAGCACAGATCCCTGGGGAATCCCACTATCTACCCTTCTTCATTGAGAATACTGACCATTTAACCCTACTCTGTTTTCTTTTAACCAGTTTTTAATCCACAATAGGACACTAACTCCTATCCCGTGACTCTCTAATTTCTTCTGGAGTCTTTCATGAGGTACTTTGTCAAACGCCTTCTGAAAATCCAGATACACAATATCAACCGGCTCACCTTTATCCACATGTTAGTTCACCCCTTCAAAGAATTGTAATAGATTGGTGAGGCAAGATTTCCCTTCACTAAATCCATGCTGGCTTTGTATCATTAATCCATGCTTTTGAATATGCTCTGTAATTTTGTTCTTTATAATAGTCTGTACCATTTTGCCCAGCACCAACGTCAGGTTCACCAGTCTATAATTTTCCAGATCCCTTCTGGAACCTTTTCTTAAATATCGGCGTTACATTGGCCACCCTCCAATCTTCTGGTATCATGCTCGATTTTAAAGATAAATTACATATTACTAAGAATAGTTCCGTAAGTTAATTTTTCAGTTTTATCAGTACTCTGGGATGAATACCATCTGGTCCAGGAGATTTGCTACTCTTCAATTTGTCAAATTGCCCCTACATAAATATGAAACATTGCAAAATTAAACGCAATGCAACCTTGGTTATACAAAGAGACATACTCTGATGTTCTTTTAAATAAGCATATTATTAATAATATTAGCGTTCTCAAATAAGAAACCATAAAACTACACAGTGACCCAAACGCATAAAAATACTTGTAATCAGATAAATAAAATAAAACTACATACCCAATGCCATTATCAGTATTGAACTCAGGTTCCTATACCAGTGGCGTAGCCAAGGGTGGGCTTGGGTGGGCCCAGGCCCACCCACTTTGAGCTCAGGCCCACCAGTAGCAGCACACCTATGATGTGGCCGGCAGAGATTCCCAAGCTGAAAACTCCCAACAACTGTACCTCCTGCATGCCTTATAAATAGTAGATCTTCGCTTGCAGGAAGCAGCAACTTATACATACTGCTTACACCGGCCCCACAGCCTTCCCTCTGACGTATTCACGCCTATGTGGAAACCGGAAGCTGCATCAGTGGAAAGGATGTGGGGCCTACATGAGTAGTGTGTATTAGTTGCGCCTCACTGGCGGTGAAAATCTGAAATTTAAAAGGTGTGCAGGAGAGGGGGGATATTTGACAGACCATATGGCATGCAGGCGAGAGGAGAGACCAAATCACTTATGGGATGGGATGGGGTGGCGTTCTTCTGCTCACCCATCTTGGGCCCAGGCCCACCCAAAATTGGGTGTCTGGCTACGCCCCTCTCCTATACACTAAAAACTTTGTTAGTCAAGAAGCATTGGTGAGAGTGCTACACAGTGGCGTAGGAAGGGGGGCGGGGGGTGGTCCGCCCCGGGTGCACGCCGCTGGGGGGTGTCGGCTCCGTGCTGGTGCACTGCCCTCTCTGCCCCGGAACAGGTTACTTCCTGTTCTGGGACAGAGAGAGCAGTGAACCAGTGCGGAGCCGACACACCCCAGCAACGTGCAGTCGGGGCGGCCCGTCCCTCGCCGCAAGTATACGCTCCGGTGGGGGGGAGGTATGCGCTCTGGGGGGGGTGCGCTCCAGCAGGAGGAGGGTGTGCCGTGCTGCACCCGGGGGGGGGGGTGCGCAGTGGCGACCCGCCCCGGGTGTCAGCTCCCCTCGCTCCCGGGTGTCAGCTCCCCTCGCTATGGCTCTGGTGCTACACTCACTCCCACTTCCACAGTTTAGTCGTAAGTCTTTTTTGCATAGATATGAGTTTTCTCTGTTTTTATGCCATATTTACTGTTTTATTACCGTTATTTACATTATGGTCTCAAAAAGGAATTCAATGTTTAGAGTACAGTGGTGAGCTTTGTATACATATACTCCACTATTTATGTTGTTCTAAAGTTTTCATTTTGAAGTTTTCATTGCCATTATACATGTATCCACGTATTTTATGTTTTATAGACTCCTGATACAGGGCAGATGGCTGAAACACAGGCCCGTGTTGACTTGTGCCTTGTTTTGTATAAAAGGTTTTACTACAGCATCATTGACTGTGTGTTGCTTCATTGTCATCTTCACTGATTTTGTTTGCTATCATTGCTTGTTGCAAACATATGAACCTGCTTTTTCTGTGGGTATTTTTTCCATGGAACAATGCACATTGATTTGAAAATGCATTATATATGCATAATTTTCCTCCCCCAAACTGAACATGTCCCCTGGAATGTGTCCTCCCAGGAGTGTGCATGGGAAATAATTTCATATATTTTGTAATTCATTTCAAAAATGAATGGGCCCAGTATTCAACATGATTTAACCAGCCAGGTGAGGCACTTGGCAGTTTAAATCACCTGTCCAGGGCTAACTAGGCATTTTCAGCTGCATTAAACCAGATAGGGCAGCTGAAAATGCCCAGATGGCACCGAAGCCGAAACCAGCTATTTGGGGGTGCTCTGGAGGGTGGAGTCAGCACTTAACTGGTTAAAGTTAACTGCATAAATATGACTGCATTAAAGGCAGTCTTACCTTTATGCTATTCTTTATAGCCGGTTAAGTTCAGAATATTGCACTTAACAGGCTGTGTTTTAGCCGGCGTTGAATTTCCAGGTATAATGCCAGTGGCAGTAAGCAAAATGCTGATCATCACCGGCTGAATATCGGGGCCCAATGTGAGTAAGATTTGATTGATATTCATTGTCAACTGTTTATGTATTCAGAAGTTTAAAGCAGGTAGTGTCAATTTAGTGCATGTTCTTTACCTGCATAAAGTTTTCCAAAACCAGAAAACAAATGCACATCCATACCTCATCCCAAAGCAGATAAAAACATGTGGGTTTTCAAATCCTGTACATATTTTTAGTCCTTTTACCCAGGTAAATCAGTACTTACCTATATTAATGGCTTTTCAAAATTGTCCTCCAGCTTTCCAACAGTTTGCTGGAGCCAGGGTCAGCCCTGCCACTAGGAGAACCAGGTGTCCACCTAGGGTGACAGCCAGAGATAGACTGACAGTGATCTAGGCCCTAGGGCAATAAGCCCCTAACTACCTATTAAACATGTTTAAATTAAATGGAGGCTAGGGAAGACTGGGCCCCCTACTGCTGTGTGTCCTTGGGCGCTGCCCTATTGTCCTAATGGTCAGTCCACCTCTGGTGACAGCAGCTTGGGGCAGCAGTGGCAAAACAGGAGTGCTGTATCTTCACACCTCTTTTCTCTTCATCCTGCCACTGCCACTACCACTACCACTGCTCTCCCCTTCTGGAGACAAAAAGGAAAGTGGATTCAGTGGCAGTGTGGGGCCTTGAAGCACAGGTCCGTGCTCAAGTGCTATTGTGTCCCACTCTCCTCTGCAGTGGCATAACTAGAAGGCCAGTTTAGGGTAGGCCTGAAAGTAAATTGGGTGGGCCCCAAATTTCTTCACTGCTACCTCCTCCCTAGTGCCTGCGTCCCCCCAACTCAAAGAAATACCTCAGCTGGTGGCAGAGCCACCAAGAGACTGGGCCGGGCTGCCGCCACCCCCCCCCCCCCAGGCCGCCGCGCCGCAGTCCCCACCCGCCCCCTCCGTCCACCACTGGGCCGGGCCCCCTGCATTGAAATCATCACAGCACCTCACCTGTCACCTCGCTCCGTGACTGAAAGCGCAGCAGCAGCAGATCAGATTCGCCTCCCTTCGGGCCTTCCCTCCCTGTGTTCTGCCCTCACGGAAGTTACATCAGACGAGGGCGGGGCACAGAGAGTGAAGGCCCGAAGGGAGACGAATCCGATCTGCCACTGCTGTGCTTTCAGCCATGGAGGTGACAGGTGAGGCGCTGTGATGATTTTAATTCAGGGGGCCCGGCCTGGTGTCGGACGGTCGACGGAGCCGAGGGCTGGCGAGATCGGGGACTGCGGCGCCGGGCCCGGGGAATTTTGTCCCCCCCCCGCACCCCCCCCCTCGGCGGACCTGGCTGGTGGGGATCTGCAAGCCCCGCCAGCCAAAGACCACCGTCTCACTGAATGGACTCTTAAAACTTGGCTGCCAGTAGTAGTGTCCCTGTGCTGCCACCGCCGGCCTCCACACATGCTCAGTTTTGCACATATGCAGAAATTGATCATGTGCTGGGGTGGGGAGGGGAACATGACAGAGGCAGTATGAGGACACTACTGCCAGAAGTCCAAGTTTTAAGAGTCTGTTCAATGAGAAGGAGGTCTTTGACTGGCGTGGCTGTTTTTTTTGTGCTTTTTTTTGTGTTGTGGATTCCCCGCCAGCCACACTAAAGAAACACAGATTTTGGGTGGGCCTCAGACAAAGTAGGTGGATCCCGGCCCATCCTGCTCCTTAAACACAGGATTCCTTCTTGGAGGGGGGAGGGCAGGATGCAACAGCACCTGAGCACAGGGCAGGCCTATGCTTTGAGGCCCAACACCAGTGGAAAGCCCACTTTTCTCTGTCCCCCTAAGGGGCAGGACAGCAGCAGGTCCAGTAAAAGGAAGGGAAACGGGGAGATGCTGGAGTGTTTAGAGGGGAATCAGGGAGGGAATGGGGAGATGCTGGACTGTTGGAGGGTTAGGGAAGATGCTGAACTTTTTGGGGTGTAGGGAGGGAAAAGAGAGATACTGGGCTGTTGGGGGGTAGGGAGATGCTAGAATGTTTGGGGTGTGGGGAGGGAAAAGAGATGCTGAACTATTGTATGCCTAGAGAGGGGAAGGGAAGATGCTGGACTGTTGGGGGGTTAAGGAGAGGAAGAGAAGATACTGGATTGTTGGGGGTTAGGGGAGATGCTGGACTTTGGGGGTAGGGAGGGAAAATGATGATGTTGGACTGTCAAAGAAGATTAGGGAGGGGAAGGGAAGATGGGAGGTAGGGAAAGAAAAAGTAGATGCTGAACTTTTGGGAAGTAGGAAAGGTGAGATGCAGGACTATTTGGGAGAACATAGTGTGATTCAGGTTTAGGCAAAATTATATCAGATTATTCCTCCTAGTGGAGAGATATGTTGGGGAATATTTGTTGTCCCCTCTTAAAAAGGAAAATATTAAATTAGTTTAGAAAATTAAGAAAACCATAGCAATCATCTGGGAGGTGAGGGATGCACCTAGGAGATCACAGCACATGATGCGGGAATGCACCTGGGATAGAGGTCCCACTTACTGCTTTAGGCCTCTCTTTCTCTTTTCCTCCAGGCAGCTGGAGTCCCCAACCACTTCTCTTTTCTGTTCTGAGCTGATTTTTTCCATCTTAGATCCCATTTATTCAAGATTATAGCTCAGTTAAGTCTAGCTAGTTTATGGAATAGCAGCGGTCCTAGCTGGTGACCTGAAAAACCACCACGGAGACTGCATTCCAGGCTGTGCTAGTCCTCTTCTGGTCCCTGGACTCCTTTTCTAAAAATAAGAAACTGCCCAGTCATTGTGTGTCCCTCACTCCCTCCACAATCATAAAGATGGACACCCTGCCCAAAATGGGCAGGCTGATCCATCCTCCATGACTCTGCAAATTGAACAGGTCAGATTAGGAGCAGGGACTCCAGAATTTTCTGCCTGGTGTACTGAAAGGATATATTATGGTGATACTGCCATTTTTTTTAGGATAGTGCTGAATTGTAAACCAGTGTGTAGACATAAATGATGTTGTGGCTTATTTTCTTTCTGTTTATAGTCAGACATTGATAATGACCTAGTTGGAGATCCTTGTGACACCAATCAAGACAGGTATGTGCTGGTATTAAAATTAAAACAAGTGAGAATCCCAGAAATCCTGCTAATTTCCAACTGAAACACTATATTTCTTTATTAGGAATAAAGGTGTTACTGGATTAAGGCTTGACCCCTCGATAGTCCTCCAGTTGATGCTGTCCCCCTCCCACCCCCTTAAGAAGTGAAACTGAAAGGGGAAACCAGGCACTATCACAGCATCTAGTATTATGGGCATATCCAACAGAGCAACAAGCAGCTCCCAGGGGTAGCCTAGTGGTCAGTATATTGTAAACATGGGGATCAAGGTCCAAATCTCACTCTGTTTTGTACATTTGTGGTTGAAATTATGAGATCTCCAAATTCAACAATGTACCTATATGTAGGAGACACCTGCAGACTTGAAGGCTATTGTAGTGATGTACAATTAGGTACAGTAGGTTTTATTCTGTTCCTGGAGGGCTCATAATACAAAATAAAGGATTTCTGGTGGGAATTATACCAGGGTGCTACTGATTATAGTCCTCTGCACTGACCACTAATTTGCAGGAACATTTGTGTGGCCATTTCTCTCAAAATGATGCCAGACAGATGCTCTTGTAGCTATTTTTTTGTGTGTTAAATTGGATGTGTCAGTTTGGGAACAGGCTATTTTTTAAAGATGTTTTCTGTGCACAAATTTCCATCTTTGAGCCATTTTTCTTGTTCAAAACTGGCTCTAGATGGATGGGGTTTTTGGACATAATGTACAAAAAAATCCCAATTCAGACTTGGTCGACTTATCAAAAATGCCCCTCCACATGTTCCACTTCTGCTTACACCTTGTGCTATTATGATGTCTTATTGTGTATTATGTTGACATTGTAGATAGCATACTATGCCATAACATGTTCTGTTATTTGAATATTTTTTTTTCTGTTGAATTTATCTGTTGCCTATATCCAGATTGATCTTGTACACCACCTTGGGTGAATTTCTTCAAAAAGGTGGTAAATAAATCCAAATAAATAAATAAAATATTAAAATCTCTTGATTCAGCAGGAATACCAACCAAATACTGGCTGATCAGAGAAGAGAGTAAACATTTCTAACATTGATGTTGTGATCCACCTGGGGACAAATGACCCAACAAAAAATGTAGCATAGAGATCTTTCTAGAAGCTGGGTGAAGGGCTGAAGCCTTTGGTACAGACTGTAGACCTTTCTGAATAACTACCTACCTATGGAAAGGGAGAGGCAGTGGCGTACCAAGGGGGGACGGTCCGCCCCGGGTGCACGCCGCTGGGGGGTGCCGCGGCACGCGTCTGCTCCGAGTTCGCTAACTTCGCTCGTTCACTGCAGCTCCCTCTGCAGCGAACGAGCGAAGTTAGTGAACTCAGAGCAGGTGCGCGCTGCAGCACCCCCCCCAGCGGCGTGCACCCGGGGGGGGGTGTCATTTCGCCAGAGGGGGGGAGGTGTCATTTAGCGGGGGGGGGGGGCGTGCTGCACCCGGGGGGGGGGCGCATCGGCGATCCGCCCCGGGTGCCATCCAGGCCAGGAACACCACTGGGGAGAGGAAAGACTATGTAATACTGAGGTGTGGCTTAGAGCCTGGTGTCAACAAAAAGGCTTTAGATACATAGGAGGATGGGAAATACATTGAAAAAGAAGTCTCTACTCTAATGATGAGCTGCATCTTACTGTGGTAGGAAAGAGAAACTCTGGTGAGAAAGTCAGACAACATGGGGCTAATATTCAGTTGGCAGCAATCAATATTTCCTTACTTAGCTTCCCATTATTCCTGAACCTGAGGGATAGTTGTGTCCATCAACCAGCTTAAGAACATAAGAGTAGCCATACTGGGTCAGACCAATGGTCCATCTAGCCCAGTATCTTGTTTCCAACAATGGCCAAGCCAGGTCACAAGTACCTGGCAGAAATCCAAATCATAGCAATATTTCATGCTACAAATCCCAGGGCAAGCAGTTGGTTCTCCATGTCTGTGTCAATAGCAGACTGTGGACTTTTCCTCCAGGAACTTGTCCAAACCTTTTAAAAAACCCAGATACACTAACTGCTGTTGCCACAGCCTCCAGCAAAGCGTTCCAGAGCTTAACTATTCATTGAGTGAAAAAAATATTTCCTCCTATTTGTTTTAAAAGTATTTCCATGTAAGTTCCTTGAGTACCCCTAGTCTTTGTACTTTTGGAATGAGTAAAAAATCGATCTACTCGCTCTACACCACTCAGGATTTTGTAGACTTCAGTCATACCTCCCTCATCTGTCTCTTTTCTAAGCTGAAGAGCCCTAACCTCTTTAGTCTTTCCTCATATGAGAGGAGTTCCATCCCCTCTATCATTTTGGTCGCTCTTCTTTGAACCTTTTCTAAATTCTGCTATATCTTTTTTTTAGATTCGGTGACTAGAACTGAACGCAGAACTCAAGGTGCGGTCGCACCATGGAACGATACAGAGGCATAATAGTATTTTCGGTCTTATTCACCATCCCTTTCCTAATAATTCCTAGCATCCTGTTTGGTTTTTTGGCTGCCACCGCACACTTAGCAAAAGATTTCTGCACATTATCTACAACAACACCTAGATCTTTTTCTTGAGTGTTGACCCCCAAGATGGACCCTAGCATCAGATAACTATGATTCAGATTATACTTTCCAATGTGCATCACCTTATATTTGTCCACATTAAATTTCATCTGCAATTTGGATGCCCAGTCTTCCAATTTCCAAAGGTCTTCCTGCAATATTTCACAGTCAGCATGTGTTTTAACAACCTTGAATAGTTTTGTGTGATCTGAAAATTTGATCACCTTACTCGTCGTTCTGATTTCCATATCATTTATGTTCAATCATTTTTATTGATGTTCAACTTTCCAAACATTCATAACATTTCTGTTTTATCGTCCATTAAGTTATCACTGTGTTATACATAAACAGAACTCACACAACTGGAACATCATATTCCATATCATTTATAAATATGTTAAATAGCACCAGTCCTAGTACAGATCCCTGTGGCACTCCACTGTTCACCCTCCTCCATTGAGAGAAATTATCATTTAACCCTACCCTCTGTTTTCTGTCCAATAACCAATTCCTAATCCATACCAGAACATTGCCTTCTATCCCATGACTCTTTCATTTTCTAAGGGGTCTCTCATGAGGGATTTTATCAAAAGCTTTCTGAAAATCTAGATACACTACATCAACCATCTCACCTTTATCCACATGTTTATTCACACCTTCAAAGAAATGAAGCAAATTGGTGAGGCAAGACTTCCCTTAGCTGAACCCATGCTGATTCTGTCCCATTAAACTACGTTTGTCTATGTGTTCCATAATTTTATTCTTTATAATAGTTTCCACTATTTTGCCTGGCACTGACAACAGGTTCCCTGGTCTGTAATTTCCCAGATCACCCCTGGAACCCTTTTTAAAAATTGGCGTCACATTGGCCACCCTCCAATCTTTAGGTACTACAGATGATTTTAGCGACAAGTTACATATTACTAACAGCAGATCAGCAATTTCATGCTTGAGTTCTTTGAGTACCCTTGGATGCATGCCATCTGGTCTAGTTGATTTACTACTCTTTAATTTGTCAATTTTGCTCAGTACATCTTCCAGATTTTCCGAGATCTATTTCGGTTCTTCATCACACTTGAAAACCATTTCTGGTACAGGCAGATCTCTTACATCTTCTTCCTTAAAGACCGAAGCAAAAAATTCATTCAGTTTCTCTGCTATGGCCTTGTCCTCCCTGAGTGCCCCTTTTGCTCCTTCATGATCTAACGGTCCCACGGATTCTCTTGCAGGCTTTCTGCTTTTGATGTACCTGAAAAAGTTGTTACTGTTAATTTTAGCTTCTGTGGCAAGTTTCTCTTCATATTCTCTTTTAGCCTTCTATATTAATGCTTTGCATCTGACTTGCCAGAGCTTATGTTGTTTCTTATTTTCTTCATTTGGGCCCTTTTCCATTCTTTGAAGGACAAACTTTGGCTGTAATATCCTTTCACTTCACATTTTAACCATGCTGGCTGTCGTTTTCTCTTCTTTCCACCTTTGCAAATACGTGGAATGCATCTGGTCTGGGCTTCCAAGGTGGTATTTTTTGAATAACGTCCATGCCTGATTTAGTGTCCTAACCTTTGTAGCCAATCCTTTTAGCTTCTTTTTAACCATTTTCCTCATTTTATTATAGTCGACCTTTTGAAAATTAAATGCAGCTACAGTAGGTTTCCTTTGTGGGTTCATCCCAGATAATAGCTCAAAGTTGATCATCTTATGATCACTGTTTCAAAGGAGACCCAACTCCGTCACCTCTTGCACTATGCCACGCATGCCACCAAGAACCAGATCCAAAATGGCTCCCCTTCTTGTCAGTTCCTGGTCCAGTTGCTCTAAGAAGCAGTTGTTTATTACATCTAGAAATTATATCTCCCTTGCACTCTTTTATGTTACATTTATCCAGTCAACATTGGGATAATTGAAATCACGATATCGTTACAGCAAATTCTACTACATAAAACCCTGTATTATAGTGTTGCCCAGTTTGCCAGCTTTCCTGATCTCTGTAAACATTTCTTCATCTGTCTGTTCATTCTGTCCCGGTGGATGGTAGTACAGCCCTACAGGAATACTCCTTCCTGGTGAAGATAGAGAACTGAAAGCTGATCTGAGACATATTTCTCTTGGCTTCCAGTCCTGCTCCTCAAAATTTTCTATCTCCAGTATGTGGATGGACACACTTTTCAGCTTCTAGTTCTGAGTGCTTGGCTCCTGGTCCAGTTGGTCAGCTGGTCCCCAGTTGAGCTTTGCGGGTGGCTTGACTCTGCAGAGTCATATCTGGAGGTCTTCAGATCCCTGTCTCTGGTGCCCCGCAAATTTACTTTTTACTTCCTTTCACCTCTCCCCTGTTTCCTGTGGAGTTCTTATTTTCCAGCACAACAACCTTAAAAAAAATAAAAGAGAAGGAAAGAGGTTTGCTCAGGAGCCTGGGACGGAGTATCAGTTCTGAGCCTTTCTCATCTGTGGTAAGGCTTGTGGAGACTGTGAGATTTGGGGTAGCAGTTGGCAGTGGTAAGTCCGACTAAAGTTTGACTCAGAACCATATTGAGGGCTGCAAATTTTACTTGGTGCAGTGGAGGGATCCTGACCCACTGCTTGGGACTTGTTGTGCTGCACTTGTGATAGTCGAGGTGAATGGCAACCTCTGCAGAGGCAGTTAAGTGGTGTTCCCAGTGTGGGACCCACTGGCTGGCATCGGGGTGTTGCATTGCAATACATGCAAGCCAGGAATCCAGTGGGAAGCAGTAGGCAGCAGCACATCTTCAGATTTGGCAGAACATCTAAATATGCTGGGTCTTTGGCTCTCCAGCAGGGTCAGTGTGCAGTTTGATGCAGGAGAGCACAGGAACAGGTGCCATTTTGTTGGGGACAACTGGCAATGAGAAGCAGCCTCTGTCTGATCACACACGGAGCACAGTCACCATTTTACAGCCTCAGGGCTTGACAGAGCATTCAGCTGCATCAGGATCTTTATTTGCTCTTACACCAGGCCTATTTACTGAAGCAGGGACCAGTCAGATTTGCTGTGAGGTACTTCAGTTTATCGCCCCACTGCCCCTTCAGCTCCTAAGATATGTCATTTAGACCTCCAAGAGTGGACAGATGAGGCTATCTCTGCTTCTCCCTCCTTATCTGATGTGGCCTTGGTCTATTCAGAGGAGCCACCATTGAAGGAGCCGTTAGAGGAGGGAGAGCTCCCTCCTGAGCAGGGGGATCATCTGAAAATACTGAGATTGTTTCATAAAGAGGACCTCAGTACTTTTTTTTCTGAGGCAGTGGCAGTGATTTCCATTGAGGAGCCTTCTGCTTCAGCATCAGGAGTTCCCTGCTTCCTAGGGTGGACTCCCTGGTTATGACGGTGACTAAGAAGACCACCTTGCCGATGGAAAGGGGCATTGTCCTAAAAGACCAACAGGATAGGAAGCTAGACGGTTCGCTGAAACAAGCCTTTGAAGTGGCCAGTGGCGTTTCTAGGGGGGCTGACACCCAGGGCGAAACGCCGATGCGTCCCGCCCCCCAGGTGCAGCGCCCCCCCCCCCCCCGGGTGCAGCGCAACCCCCCCCTGGCGAAAGGACACCCCCCTGTGAAAGAACCCCCCCGGGTGCACGCCGCTGGGGGGGTGCCGCACACGCCTGTCCTTCATTCGTTCCATGCTCCCTCTGCCCCGGAACAGGAATCACTTTGCACTTGCTCACATTAAACGTCATCTGCCATTTAGACGCCCAGTCTCCCAGTCTTGTAAGGTCCTCCTGTAATTTTTCACAATCCTCCCGCGATTTAACGACTTTGAATAACTTTGTGTCATCAGCAAATTTAATTACCTCAGTAGTTACTCCCATCTCTAGATCATTTATAAATATGTTAAAAAGCAGCGGTCCCAGCACAGATCCCTGGGGAACCCCACTAACTACCCTTCTCCATTGAGAATACTGACCATTTAACCCTACTCTCTGTTTTCTATCTTTTAACAAGTTTTTAATCCACAATAGGCCACTACCTCCTATCCCATGACTCTCCAGTTTCCTGTGGAGCCTTTCATGAGGTACTTTGTCAAACGCCTTCTGAAAATCCAGATACACAATATCAACCAGCTCTCCTTTATCCACATGTTTGTTCACCCCTTCAAAGAAATGTAATAGATTGGTGAGGCAAGCTTTCCCTTCACCAAATCCATGTTGGCTTTGTCGCATTAATCCATGCTTTTGAATATGCTCTGTAATTTTGTTTTTTATAATAGGCTCTACCATTTTGCCTGGCACCGACGTAAGACTCACTGGTCTATAATTTCCCAGATCTCCCCTGGAACCTTTTAAAAAAATCTTCCGGTACCACGCTCAATTTTAAGGATAAATTACGTATTACTAACGATAGTTCTGAGAACTCCAATTTCTATATCAAATATTTAATACACAAACAAAAAATTAGTTCTTATCTCATTTGAATTTATGTTATTTATAGGAAATTTTGCTAGTTTTTCAACCCATGGAAATAGCAGATGCAGTTGTTATTATTATTATTATTATTATTATTATTTGTGGATTCATTTACTCACAGGTCTTATGGGTGAGATGAGAATTTAAGCCTGTGGGTACAAAATATAGGTGGACCTCCAACCTCCACACTTTAACTGAAATTCATCCACAACATGTATTAAGTGAACCCAATAAAAATTATATCACCTTGATCTATATTTATGGAAGTTTTTAATTAAACTGAATCTGTGAGCTCAATATTTTAGTGTGGATATTGATTTTAGATTTAATTATTTACTTTTACAAATCTGAGTTCAAAGTGAGTTACATCAGGTACAGTGCAGCAGGACATGTTTATCCACTCCTACCCTAGCTGAGATCATATGTAACCATCTCTCTGACCTCACGTGCAACTTTCTTCAAATCAATCACCTTGCTTTCTAATTCTTCCTACTTTCTTACTCATCTATATGTTACAACTTTGCCTTACCCTTCACTACCAATTATAATGTTCTAGTACATATTGTGTTGTCATTGCAAGTAGTATACCATGCCATACTTTGTATTGTTGTTCGAATATTTCTACTGCTCTAATTGCCTATTACTCATGTTTGATCTATTCTTACTGTACACCGCCTTGAGTGAATTCCTTCAAAAAGGCGGTAAATAAATCCTAATAAATAAAATAAAAATAAATAAATAAATTATCAATCTAATTTTTGTATATGAGGCAATGGAGGGTTAAGCAACTTGCCCAAGGTCACAAGAAGCATCAGTGGGAAAAACTGATTTTTTTTCTCTCTCACCCCACCCAGGATCTGACTCCCCCTATAGCATTTTAGTAATGGCTTTTTCTGTTCACTCTGTCTCTTTACTCTGACTCTCTTATCCCATCCTGTGAACCTCATGACAATTTTGTCAATCATTTTATAATCACTGTAAGCCATATTGAACCAAACAAGTTTGGAAAATTGTGGAATATAAATGCTGTTATTAAAAAAAACAAGATTTGAACCCTGGTTTCCCTGGTTAGCAGCTTATTGTTCTGACACTGTTTTATGTCACATCTTAGTTTCTCTTGAAATCTTAACTGTGCTTGTAATGCTGGTAACCACTAGAGGGAGCCAACAATACATGATTGAGGGGCCTGGAAACTGCTAATCCTCTTTAAAGGTTAATAAAAAACGGAAACTTTTAAAAAGGTGATACCTTTTTTAAGATTAACTAACTTTGGGATGCCAAACCTCCTTCAGGTCAGGACAGTATGAGAAAGAGAAGACAGTAATTAGAGTATATAAGTGAATGCTATGAGGAAAGATTATTCATTGTTCTATAGGACCTGAATTTTCATTCTTTCCCCAGGAATAATTTGTATTATACCAGATGTACTTTAAAACAGGCCCCCAACATTCAGTCGGCACTGGGGAACATTTTTTTTTAAATGCCTACCATCGCTGGCTAGTTTAGCCCCCAATATTCAGTGTTGGGCCACGTCCAGATACCGACACTGAATACTGAAGGCTAAATGAGGGTGGGCTGGCTGCCGGAGCTTATATGGGCCTTGTCCATATTCAGCTGGGGCCCTGCATTAAAAAAATATGTTCCCCCTTCCCACCCCCCTTTGACGAGGTCTATAGGTCCTCATCCAGCCCCCCCCCCCCCCATGTGCAGCGGCACCCCCTTCCATCTCTACCCCACCTCCTGATCAAGATAAAACCCCTCTGGGGCCTACCTGACCTCCCTGGTAGTCCAGAGGGGTATTGGGGGCAGGAGGACCCCCCCCACTACTCCTCGTGGCAGCCTCTTCAAAATGGCTGCTGTGACCTTTTGCAACAGCCTGAGGTTGCTGGCAGCCATTTTGAGGAAGCTGCTGCTAGGGGCAGGAGCGAGGTGGGGTTTGCTCCTGTCCCGACGCCACACTAGACCACCAGGGAGAACAGGCCTGAGTGGAGGGGCTTATCCTGACTAGGCGATGGGGATGGGAGGAGGATGCTGACTGGGGGAGGGGGCTTTTGTTGAGGGGTGCCTACAGACATCTTTGGGGTGGAGGGAAGGGGGAAAATAAATTTTTTTATATGGGTCTCAGCCTGATATTCATCTGGGGCCTTCATAAGATAAGCAGGTGAATTTAGAACTTCTTTTAAGCTGACCTAAATTCATCTGGTTAAGTTATGTGGACCTTGGCTGTGCCCACATAAGCCCTGACTCCTCTCCTGTGTCCCCCCTGACCGCCCCCTTTTTTAGCAACAGGTGATTTACACGGGCAGGAGGTGGTCCTGCCCACTTTAATCGCTTTGAATATCGGGCCTAGGGGCTTTTTGAACCCTCCTTAGATTTTACAAGATTGCATCACATGCTTTGGGTGCCACTGCAGAGGATTCTCAAGGTCTACCTGAAAAAGGTATAAATTTTAAAAATTGCATTTTTATATTTATGATTATTTTCTAAATATCTATAGTGTGTTACATATTTAAGCAGAATAAAACCTAACATTAAAAAAGTAGCACCTCTTGCTTCCCACATTCATGCTATGTATGTATGTTTGTATGGTAGTTGCACACAGTTCACAGAATATGAACTCAAGCATTTGTCTGGCCTAAGCCTCAGCTCTTCTAGATTTAACATGAGTTTTGTTTATTTTTATCATTGGAATTTTATTAAGTTTCGCTTAGAAAGAATATAGTACATCTTAGGGAAATGTAGAAAGTATATTAGCACATTAGTTTATAAACATATGGAACAGTAACAGTCGTATTAATGACATAAACATGTCAGAGGCAATCAAAGACAAATATAAACAAGAAAAGAAGAAGAAAGCATGAGTTTAGTGTAGGAGAAGGCCTGGTAGCCTGGCCAAGACAGATGCAGGAAAACCAGGGTTCAAATTGTTCTTCTCTCACTGATATTCCTTGGGATTTTGGGTAAGTCATTCCACCTACCACAGCCTCAGGTACAAAACTTTGGTTAGAAACCCCCGAGACCAAGAAATACTTGCTGTGTCTGAGTATAATCCACTTTGATCTTGATTTTGAAGGGCAAATAAAATTCATATTTTTCCTTTTGCCAAACAGTGATGGGGACGGACACCAGGATAACACAGACAACTGTCCCACAGTCATTAACAGCTCGCAGCTAGATACAGACAAGGATGGCCTAGGAGACGCTTGCGACGATGATGATGACAATGATGGGATTCCAGATTACGTTTCTCCAGGTCCTGATAACTGCAGACTGGTTGCCAATCCTGGGCAGGAAGATCACAATGGTAACTCTCTGCTAGTGTGCTTCCTGGGGAAAGGTGAAGCGGGTTCAGCTGAGTCTGGAAAAAGGGGGAAATGGAGGGCTGGAGCGGTGCGACATGTGGCACCCACTCTTGTCCCTATATAGCTTATATGGAATCTGATCATGCTTGGCAAAATCTGCAATGACTTCATGGCTTCTTTTTAGCTTTGTGTATGAGCCTAGAGAAGAAGAGTCTCCTGGACTGTGAAATGCTGGACTATTGCTCCAGAAATAGCTCTGCTGATGAGGGACGTTGAGTGCGCCCAAAGAAGCAAGGATGATTCACTGCAGATTAAAATTCTGCTTCAAACAGGCAGGAAACAAAATAACAGCCAGAATAGATAACGGCTATTACTTATCATTCGAGGCATGAAAAATGACCTACAGTACCTGAATGCACAACATTTTGATAGCTTTCAGGCTTGCAGGCACTATATAAGAAATTATAAATAAATACTACAGCAGTTTGCCAGAGTAGAGTCCTCTCTGTGCCACGTAGCAGCAGCCTCAGCTCCGTGCTCTTCCCACCTATTTCTGCACCCTTCCCCACTCATAAATAGGGGAAAATTCTATAAATGACATCTAAAGTCAGGCATCAAAAAACTGGGTGCTAAGCCAGTGTTCTAGAATGGCAGAGTTGAGCGCCAAATCTGTTATAGAATTCTAGTGTAAGTCTGCAGTTACACACGACCACTTACGCCATGTCTATGACTGGTGTATATGCTGGTTCCTAAAATCAGCAGTTGGGTGCATAAATGCAACTGTTCTATAAAACGAGAGCAAAATAGCTGTAACGCCCATAACCCACCCATGCTCCTCCCATGGGAACACCCCCTTTTCAGTTACACATTAGAACACTTAGCGCCAAGTTATAGAATAGCACCTAACTGTACTGTGGTGCCTAACTGCCATTTCAGCTCCATTTTGGCAACTAACATCCGTTAACTCCTGTTGTCATGCCAAAAATTAGGCATGAATTAGGTGTTAAACTTTTAGCATGCTATTTAGAATTGCCTCCATAATGCTTTCCCCGCTCCCTCCATGCTGATAGGAGATTGATGCTTCTTGTTACATCTGCCATTTCCACTGGCTTCACTAAAGTTTGAACCTTTGGGACCCTCTGGCACTGCATGTTCAAACATATGAATGAAGCCAGTAGAGGAAGCAGATGGAGGTGGATTGGTAAAAGACACTGGGGCCTTTTTTCAGCAATAGTCAGTGGCGCTGAATATACATGTAATGTATTGATCAGAAATCACTACCCCCATAGCAGCAATATTCTTCTGCTGTATGGTTAGTTTTTTTGCCCCCATCCTTGCTCCATCCTAATTCTGCTGAGGCACAATACAGATATCAGAAGGGTTAGAGCTATTTTTGGGTGGCTCTATCCATATAGAGCACTGAAAATCTTCAGGTAGCAGAGTTTTACCTTACCAGCTGCCGGCAAAGATATAATATTCCATTAGAAAACTGGCCTGACTACATTCCTCCTACCACCAAGAAGGATGTAGGGGAGGGATGAAACAGAGGATGCAGAAGTTGGAAGGATAGAGTGGAGATGAAAGATGGTGAAATACATAGGGGATGGGGTAGCTGAGAGAAGAATGGACCAGTGGGTGGTATGAGAGAGAAGAATGAAAGTACTGAGGGGACAGACAAAAGAGGAACTCACTGGGGGAGGTGGAAGAGAGAAACACACACAAAGAGGAAACAGGTGAAAGGCGATCACATGGAGATGGGTGAGAGGGAAATGTGGGTGGGTCAAAGCATGTAATGCACATGATGGGGCCAGTGAAAGAGGAGTACATAACGGGGGTGTGGTGGTGAGGGAGATCACTTGTGGGCTGGAAGGAAAAGGGATCTTGTGAAATTTGGTTCAGTCTTTTGCATAGATTGAGCAAACTCACAAACACACAGTGTAATAATGGTTCAAAGGCAAGGTCCAGGTGTTATTCCTCCAGATGCAAAAGATGGGCTCAATATTCAGCTGGCAGTGAACATAGTTTTGCTCACCACCCAAAATAGCTGGTTTCAAGTTGGGTGATAACTGGATATTTTCAGTGGCGCTATCCAATTAAGTGCTGCTGAATATGCCCGACCAGCCCCAGACAGGCAATTTAAATGGCTAGGAGCCTCTCATGGCCGTTTATATTGTCTTGAATATTGAGCCCATTGTTTATAGATTAATCTAATTTTTAACACCAAAATGTGGATGTTCAAGGAAGTTGATGGTTTAAATGACCTGATGAAGGTGGAAGATATGTCAGCTGCCATGTGTGTTTTTTACCAGGCACTGGTAGTAGTTAGAGATCACGATGATATGTAGCCATGATACACCTCAATCCCTGTTATGCACCTGTACCAATTTCAGATGATGGAATTGGGGATATCTGCGAGAATGACTTTGATAGGGACACTATCATTGATCGGATCGATGTCTGCCCTGAGAATGCTGAAATCACCCTGACAGACTTCAGAGCCTATCAGACAGTTGTCCTGGATCCTGAAGGGGATGCCCAAATTGATCCTAATTGGATAGTTTTGAACCAGGTAAGTAACAGAAGATCTTCCTACCCTCTCCCTTTCCTGCATAACCACCAAAATATCTGCTTTAACTGTCCTCAACAGACTGGAAATAGCATAGGGCAGGTAATACATCTGCAGGATACATATCAGAATGGTATGTTTAAATGCATAATATTGTAATGGGGAAAAGGGATTTCTAGAACAAAAGAACTAATGGAGCCTAACTCCAGGATACGCACACAGGAGGATCCTCCCAGAAAAAGATCCTCTTCAGCCTCCTGATATGTACGGAAAATGGGATGAAGAGAAGAAACTAAGGAGGTCTGGTTATGGCGCCTATTTTAAACCTGTTCTCTTTAAAGAAAAGTACCTACTTTTCATGATAGAATACTAGTACAAGTTTCCGAAAATGCATGTACAACAAGATATGATCACTTACACCAGCCCTAAAGCTGGTGCAAACACCCGCACCTAGATGTTAGCATGTATTCATGCACTGCATGCAGATCTCTCTCATGAATATTCATTGTGGATAGGGAAAAGGGATGGGACTTGATATACCACCTTTCTGTGTTGACAGTCAAAGTGGTTTACATATATTTTGTACCTATCTTAAAAACTTGACTGGCTAGGGAGCCCCCAGGACAGGTTTGGGAACCACTGGACTAGACTATCACCACTTACTGCCACCTAAAACTAGATGGCTCCTTATAAAGGTTCAGGTTTATTTCATTTGATTAACCATTTGAGGAAATCCATCAAAGTAGAGTATAATAAACAAGATACCCCTTAAAAGCAAAAGTTATTAGAAGAGGACAGACACGTACACATACTATGAGCTCATAATTTGGAAGGTAATTTGAATTTATTACTTTGAGGCTGCCTTTCCATTAATGCTTAAGGCATTGTACAGTGTTATCAGTATTCAGTTACAACAAACGCCTGCTCCAAATAAATTAGTCTAAATGATTTTCTTGAACAAGGAGAAGGCCCAAGGTCATGAGAAACCTCAGTTGGGGAAAGTGGAATGTGAACTTTGGTTTCGCTAGTTCTCAGCCCATTGCTCTAACAAAGTGGTTCTCAACCCAGTACTTGGAACATACTCAGCTAGTCAGGTTTTCAGGATGTCCACAATGAATATGCATGAGATAAATTTGCATACAATGAGAGCAGAACTTGCATATCTTGGTGATGCATATTCATTATGGATATTGTGAAAACCTGACTGGCTGGTGAAACCTGAGAACCCCTGTCTAAGGCATAGGGCATGCCTTTTTCCCTAAGTAGATTAAAAACAAAAATATCCAACTTTCCATGATGTAAACAATCCAGTAAATGTCCATTTCTTCTGAAATCCTTTGTCACCTGCTGTACAGTTCAACCCTTCACCCTGGGCTCCACCTCTTGACCACCGAAGACTTTGTTGAGGAAGCTAATCAAAGCTGCACCTCTGGAAAAATACAAGCAGAGAATGACTACACCCTCCTTACTTCTTTGGTTTCTCCACAGTTTCATTGCATGTTCCATCTTTCTCTTTTTGCTGGATAGTATGCCATGAATGAAATCCATTTGTCAAGGACCTCCCCAATCTCTTTGCCAACTTTCTCAAAACTGCCCCACCTTAGGTCAAATCTACCGCATATGGAAGCCATCACCAGAGTGATTACATCCACATCAGCATAGATATGAGGCAGTTCCAGAGAATCTAAGATAGGAAAAATATCAATAGGTGTGATATAATAACCTAACCAGCAGCTCTACTCTCCTGCAACAAATGGAGGCTCCCTTCCCTCCAGATTACATCCCAATGAGTTTCATCATTCCCTTTGGCTGTCAGCTTTTGCATTCTATCTTGAATGAAGTCTAGATCAGTCACATATCAATGATAGTAAATATTGGTTTGCTCTTTGGCCTGACACTGTAAAGACTGGTCTCTAGAGAAGCAGGGGCGTAGCCAGGCAACAGATTTTGGGTGGGCCTAGGCAAGAAGTGGGTGGGCACCAAGTGTTCTCCTTCCTCCCCCTGCCACCACCACCAGCAAAAAAATATCTCAGCTGGCGGGAAGATGCTTCTTTCCACCTTGGCAGTCTGTAGCAAGCATGCACTAAAAACTAAACAGGTGCCGGTATCGTGGACAGTAGCGTTTTTGTTACCATCAGGGGGAAGTCATAAGCTGGTAGAGCTTGGGATCCCCAGCAGATACTGCTAAATGTGTGCTACTGTTGGATGGGCCTGAGCCCTAAGTGGGTGGGCCCTGGCTCACCCAGGCCCACCTGTGGCTATGCCACTGTAGAGAAGTGGACCTTCTCAGTGTGCAGCCCAAAGTGTATAATCAGTCTTGGAGATCTGATGGCTTTGGGTCGTTCTCCTAGAGGTCACAAGACCTCTTTGTAGGAATACACAACCTTCTTGTTGCTTTACCTAGTCATTGCCTTCTAGCAATTTGTACCACTGTCCTTTCACATTTACCTATGTAATACCAATTATCAATCAAACACTGCTAATTAGCTCTGTTTACCTTTCAGGGTATGGAGATTGTACAGACAATGAATAGTGATCCAGGCCTTGCAGTTGGTATGTAAAATTCACCTGTAGTCTTGTAACACTCCTGATGAGGAACTAAGTTATTTGGGGTGTTTTGCCACTGTTACATTAATCTGCTGTATTATGTGCACAATCTCATCTTCCAGGTTACACGGCGTTCAATGGAGTTGATTTTGAAGGCACCTTCCATGTGAATACACTGACAGATGATGATTATGCTGGTTTTATTTTTGGGTATCAGGACAGCGCTAGCTTCTACGTGGTGATGTGGAAGCAGACTGAACAGTCGTACTGGCAGTCTACCCCCTTCCGAGCTGTAGCTGAGCCCGGCATTCAGCTCAAGGTACTTGATAACTGAGCTTTGACATCTTTGAAAATCAGTCTCAGTCACTAACTAATTCTTTGTTTATTAAGAGGTTGATTCAACCTCTGATGATTTTGACATCTGGGAGGCAAACAGTAGCCAAATATAATTTTTTCATGAATATCTGCAGTTGTGAAATAGAAAGTTCTGCTGCTGCACTGTGGGTTTTCTAAATGTTATTACACGGGATCAATAAAAGATTATTAATGCTTATAGACAGAACTACCCTATATACTCTAATATCAGGCTTCAAGTGAACCATTGCTACTGCCCGCAAATGGCGATTCACTCACATAGATTATGCAGCTTTTCTTAACTTCTGCAACGTCTCTTCCCCCAAATACATTTATTTTGTGTCAAGGACATTTATGATTCAAGCCAGCCTCGTTTTCATTTGTACAACTCAAGTTATTTTTAATGGGAAGAAAAATGTATGGTTTATTTTCTTCTCCTTGCTTGAAGAATCATGGGGAGTCCACCTGGGGCTATACCATTTCCTCTTACTTTCTCTGATTCTATCAGAATGAAATGTTATGTTATGTTATATTCCGCCTATACCCATACAGTTCAAGGACGGATTACAAAAGTCAGAAAACTAGACCAGTCTGTCTAGGAGCTACAGTTTAAGAAAAAAAAAAAACATATGACAATGATTAGATTAAGCCGCCTATCGAGCTTTAAATTGTCCATTAGATAAACCTGCCTTATTAAATAAGAAAGCCTTTAAATGTTTTCTACAAGATGAAGAACTGTTTTTGAAGGGACAGTGCCACAATAACTGCAGCACATCACGGCATTAGTCTGTTTAACAGTAGCACTGACGGTTCCTTCCTACTAGTCAAGCATTACAATATGCCAACCCTCTCTGCTGCCCCCCCCCCCCCCCCCCCCCCCCACACACACATATACACACACACACCTACACATACACCTCAGGTCTCGGTTCAGGTGTCTTGTTCTCTGAGTCAGCTGGGACCAGGGATGCTGCTTTTGGAGGGAGAGAGTCATAGCATACAATAGTAACACCTAATGGCTATAGTTAGGGTCCATGATGGCAGATTCTAGAAGAAGCCCAGGTGCATAGCTCTCAGAAGAAGGACCGTCACTCCAGTGACCAGACAAGGTGTGTGAAAGCAAGGGAATTACAAAATAGGGGGAATATTCCTAGGGAATTGCAAATGAAGGCTTATGGCACCTGATTGAAGCCCTGACTCAATTGACCTGGAAGCCCAAAGGAGCAGGTAACAGCATGTGTTGTTCTTTAGAGATACTAGTAATGTGGAATTCATAAGGCTATTACTTGATGTGGCTCAATGTTTGCCTGAATTAAGCTGAGATTTAACTTGGAATAAATTATTTTATAGAGATCAGCATATCTACTGATGAGGTTCAAATGTTTACCCCTAACAGCTAGCCTGTCATTTCTAAATCTATGCAGCCCCCTCTTTCTTATTATCTCACTCATCCAAAACTTCAACTATAATGTATGTCCTAGGCTGTTAAATCAAAGACTGGACCTGGTGAACAACTCAGAAATTCACTGTGGCATACTGGAGACACCAATGACCAAGTCAGGCTGCTGTGGAAAGACCCTAGAAATGTGGGCTGGAAAGATAAAGTCTCCTACCGCTGGTCCCTAGAGCACAGGCCCCAAGTTGGATATATCAGGTAGGACAATGCATATCAATAGCAGTTCTAATTAACCCATTTACTTTCAATGTAAGTCCATGTATGCTGTAAAAGGAACCCAGTAATTATTAAATATAGTTTTAGGCACCCCTCCTCTGTACCAACTGAAGTGTGGTGCAAATGTACATGTCGATATTAGGTACGTATCCCCGTTATTCTATAACAATGTGTGTTAATTTTAGGAATGCCCTCATTATGCCCATGACCCTCCCATTTTACGCCCCCATTTTCAAATCTAATGAGTGCCAATAATTGCTTGTGAAAAATTGGTGCTAATTAGTTCATTCAATTAAATAACATGTGCAAATTGGACGCAATTATGTGCAATTTTGGTGACTTATAAATTCATGGGGTTAGTGTGCAAAATTGTACATGTAGATTATAGAATAGTGCCAGTTATGCACATAAATTAATTGTCTAACTAGATGTAAATTGACACTAACAACTAATAACCAGTGATTACTTTATTTAGACACTATTCTATAATTTTAACATCTAACTTTGATAGCACGTAACTGCGAGAAGGGTGTGGATGGTGCAGGGGCATGGATAATAATAATACATGACACTTGTATCCCACACTTACCACAGAAGTTCAGTGTGGTTCACAAAAGAGTAAACTGGACCAACTCCAGGAATATTACACATGATGGTCAACTAACCGTCAAGAAAAATAACACAGTCACATTTCTTACACAAGAAGGTTTTCAACAGTTTTGAAACCATATAATCAGAATGCTTTCTCAGATCAATAGGTAATTCATTCCAGTGGCTAGCTGCCAAATAAGCAAATGTGCCAGAGAAACCCTGTTTATAAACCACCTGTTTTGGACCTGGATATTGTAAAAGTAGAAAACATCTAGATCCAGGTGTAATATTTCTATGCGATAATCATATGAGACTTACCATATATTCCGATACTTCACCGTGCACGATTTTAAAAACAAGGCAACAAAGCTTAAAGACAACTTGCACTTGCATTGGCAACCAATGCAACTGTATCAATAATGGGGAAACTCTGTTAAATCTAGAAACCCTAAATATTAATCATGCAGTTAATAAAGTTTGATTTTTTTTTTAACTCTACATCCTTACCAGCTAGGTAAATATTGTTACAGTAATTGATATGCGACAGCCCAGTTGCTTGTGCAATTGATCTAAACACTTCCAGTGTAAAATTTGATCTTACACAACGTAGCTTCCACAGCACAATAAATACCTTTTGGGCTACCTGCTCTTCAAATTAAAGATATTTATCAAAAATTACTCCTAAAATTTTAAGGGAAGCCTCTAGTGGAAAATCAATATTATCAATACATAAGTTTTTCTCACTTCCAATACTGAAATTGTTAACAAACACTATAAATTTTGTTTTATCTTTATTCATTTTTTCTAAAGGTAGTTGCCCATCCTTCTATTATATTAATCATCTTAGATACAATAGGGACTACATTTGACAGGTGGCCTTCAAAAGGAATAAAAACAATTATGTCATCTGCATACATTAAAATTCTAAAACCCAACCCAGCTAGCGTTATACCCAAAGGTGCCATGATTAAATTAAAAAGAATGGGAGACAAAGGAGAACCCTGAGGGACTGCACAGCTCAGAAACCATTGAGAGGCGTAAAATCCATTCATCCTTACTTTATAACTTCTGTTAATCCAAAAAACTTTTAACCACTGAAGAACCACACTTCCCACCCCATAAAAATCCAAAATAGATAACAGTGCCGTATGCAGTGGCGTAGCAAGGGGGGGCGGGGGCGGTCCGCCCCGGGTGTCAGCTCAAGGGGGGTGCTTCCTGCCAGCTCCCCCCCCCCGGGTGCAGCACGATGACAACCCCCCTCGGCGCATCAACACCCCCAGACCCAGTGCCTACCCTCAGCTCCATCCAACCAGCTCCCGCACCCTACCTTTAATGAAAAATCTCGGAAGCCATGGCGAGGCGAGGCGCAGCGCCTCGCACCTGCATGTAAAAGAAGTGTGGATCGTCTCATCGGGCCTTCCCTCACTCTGTCTGTCCCGCCCTTGTGGAAATAGGAAGTTGCGTCAGCGGAGGGCGAGACAGACAGAGTGAGGGAAGGCCCGATGAGACGATCCACACTTCTTTTACTTGCAGGCGCGAGGCGCTGCACCTCGCCTCGCCACTGCTTCTGAGATTTCTTTAAAGGTAGGGTGCGGGAGCTGGTTGGACGGAGTTGAGGAGGGTACCGCCCCGGATGGCAGCCCCCCTTCTACGCCACTGGCCGTATGATCCACTAGATCAAATGCACAAAAGAGATTGTATTGCATCAAAAGAACTTTCTTACCCATATTAACTGCTAAGCTTTTAGAATACTGTCAGTCATGTGCATAACTGTCACATTTAGTGCAAGCATATATGCCTACCATAGAGACAGCATTAATGCTCATGTCTAAAGTTGTGTATGTAACTTAGGAATTACCCTATTCCAGTGGTTCTCAAGCTAGTCCTTGGGACCGACTGAGCCAGACAGGTTTTCAGGATGCCCACAATGAATATGCATGAGATATGTTTGCACGCACTATCTCTATTCTGGGCAAATCTATATCGGCCATATTCATTGTGGGTATCCTGAAAACCCGACGGGCTGGGTGTGTCCTGAAGATTTGGGTTGAGAACCCCCTGCCCTATTCTTCTATAATGACCATTAAGTGCTTAATTGCCACTATAGAATGCACACTAACTGCCAGATTCGGTATAGGACGCTCAAAGTTAGGTGCACAAATTTGAGTTCAGATGCGAGAATTGTGCATAAACTAATTTAGGTGCTAACCATTGGTGTTAACAAGCACTTAACTGGCAGTAATTAGGAGCTACACGTGGATCTGCCCTACGCCTTATTCTATAACATATGCACCTAAATTTCATAATGCACAAATCCAAAGGGGTCATGGCCATGGGAAGGGCATGGGCAGGTCAGGAGGATTCAGGCATGGTGTTGGTAGGCGTAAATTCTTGCACCCCAAGTTACGCATGAAATGTGCACTAAGCTGCTAGACTATAAAGGCTGTTCCGCCCTTTACTGAATACTAGCTTGCCGCACATCATTTTGGCACCTATCTTTGGGTGCCATTTACAGAATTTAGCCCTTAATGCACACACTGTAGGTGCCTAACTTTTTAGGTGACCTGTACAGAATTACCCCCGTAATGCTGCTGAAAATAAACAGATAGGGGACTTATCTGTCTACCAGTGGTTGCTATATGGATAAGTTCTTTTGCATATTGACCTTTTTGTTTTTATTTTACTTTGTTATCAATTTTTATTGCCTTGTAATGTAATTGACTTTACGGCAGACTTGTAGCTGTGAGAGAAAGAGATACTATAGCTCATGTTGACAGATTTATTGGTGTGTTTGCTTTATGAACACTCATTGCAGCAAAAAAAGCCTAGTAGAATCCAGCATACACAAACAGATTACAATCCACCCCAAAATCTTTGACAAGGTATTGTGATTTACTAATGAGCAAAGCCTGTATTGACATCTATTTGGACAGCATAGGATGCATTTTGTATGTTGAACACTCCATACAGTCTGAGATTACAGTCTGGAGTTTGACCACAGAGAGAACGAAGTCTGTGCTTTGGCTGTTTTTATTCCTCACTCTATTATAGACATTAACCATTGAAAGATCATAAATTCTATAATAGCTTAAAAGTTCATAAAGGATGAAAAAGAGTTTGACCAGAAGAAATTTACTAAGCAATTTATATGTCCAAAGGGTAAGATTCTATGAGGGTCCAAATCTGGTGGCAGACTCCGGGGTTACAGTGGACACTACCATGCGTGGAGGAAGACTTGGTGTTTTCTGCTTCTCTCAAGAAAACATTATTTGGTCCAACTTGAGATATCGCTGCAATGGTAATGTTACTACTTAAACTTATTAACATATGATTTTCTAGGCTGTGCTGCACATTGTCATGCGGGTGATTCCCAGATCAGGCCTTCTACACCTGAGTCAACAGGGACTGGGGATGCAGTGGAGGCAACATTCACAACCCCTGGTGAGGGGAGGGAATGGTGGTCATGGTTAAGAGTGACACGTGTGATTGCAGAGTTCCTTAAGGAGACCTGATGCATAGCTCTTGGCCTCAGGGACATTGCTGCAATGACCAGATTAGGAATAATGGGAGAGAGTGTCTGTTACAATGAAGGGGGGGGGGGGGGATCACCAGTAGACATCAAAATCCCAGCACTGGTTCAGATTGAGCTGGAAGAGAAGGGGGAACCACTAGACCAAAACAATCAAAACTTTTCTTTTGTACAGCATCTTGATCTTCAGTATACAGAATTAGTTGTGCTTTTGTACGTATCATATTTGGATAGTGGGTGGAACCTTCATATAGGATTCAAATTGTATACCTCACTACTGTAATATATATCAATGGTCCTTGGAAATGTCATCGTAGGTAAATACTAATCTTCTGATGAGTAGTAGGCTGAAACAATGGCAAATATTATTGACCTCATTGCCATTCCCCTTCCTGACAAGTTTGTGCAGTGTAATTGGGTAGGTGAAGAGCTCACAAGTGTCAGCTGTAGAGTGTGATTGCAAACTAGCCAATTAAATAGTTGCTTGTGAAATTCTGATTTTAAGATATTTCTTTTAGCACTTTAATATGCATGTCTTCTTTCTTCTAAATTGTGTAGAGGCAACCTCTTGCCTCAATCCAAAATCTCTAGGCATATCTTAGTTTGGGTAATCCTTGGCTCAGATTAGGAGTTAATATCTTCAGAGTAAAATATTCATTTGTTTATAAATCCAATAGTTGCTGGGATGATATGGGGTAATATATAACACACTAACCTCTACAACAGCCTCTACCATAGCCTAAGGGTTAATGCACCTGCCAATGACACAAGGCTGAAACCCAAACAGTGGGTTCAGGTCCCACTTTCTTTAACATATTAATGAATTATCTGGAAATGGGAACAAAGAGTGAGGTGATTAAATTTGCAGATGACACAAAACTATTCAAAGTTGTTAAAATGCGTACGGATTGTGAAAAATTGCAGGAAGACCTTAGGAAGTTGGAAGACTGGGCATCCAAATGGCAGATGAGATGTAATATGGACAAGTGCAAAGTGTGCACATTGGGAAAAACATATAACATAGTAGATGACGGCAGAAAAAGACCTGCACGGTCCATCCAGTCTGCCCAACAAGATAACTCATATGTGCTACTTTTTGTGTATACCCTACTTTGATTTGTACCTGTGCTCTTCAGGGCACAGACCGTATAAGTCTGCCCAGCACTATCCCCGCCTCCCAACCACTATCCCTGCCTTCCGCCACCGGCTCTGGCACAGACCATATAAGTCTGCCCAGCACTATCCCCGCCTCCCAACCACCAGTCCCGTCTCCCATTCAAATCATAATTATTTTATGATAGGTTTCACCCTAGGGATCAGCACCCAAGAAAAGATCTGCTCGGTGTGTGGCGGTGGCCAAAAAAGCAAACAGAATGCTAGGAATTATTAGGAAAGAGATAGAAAGTAAAATGAAGAATATTATAATGCCTCTGTATTGCTCCATGGTGCAACCTCACCTTGAGTATTGTGTGCAATTCTGGTCGCCGTATCTTAAAAAAGATATAGCAGAATTAGAAAAGATTCAAAGAAGAATGACCAAAATGATTAAGGGGATGGAACTCCTCTTATATGAGGAAAGGCTTAAGAAATTAGGACTCTTTAGCTTGGAAAAGAGACAGCTGAGGGGGGATATGATAGAGGTCTACAAAATACTAAGTGGTGTAGAACCGGTAAATGTAAATCAATTTTTTATTCTTTCAAAAAGTGCAAAGACTAGGGGACACTCAAGGAAGTTACATAGTACTACTTTTAAAACGAACAGGTTTTTCACTTAACGAATAGTTAATAGTTACAAATAGTTAATAGTTACTACGTAAGCCGCATTGAACCTGCTTTTAGTGGGAAAGTGCGGGATACAAATGTAATAAATAAATAAATAAATAAAATAAACTCATTGCTAGAGGATATGGTATCAGCGGTTAGTATATCTGGGCTTAAAAAAGATTTGGATAAATTCCTGGTGGAAAAGTCCATAGTCTGCTATTGAGATAGACATAGGAAAGGCCACTGCTTGTCCCTGGGATCCAGCAGCATGAATCTTGCTACTATGTGGGATTCTGTCAGGTGCTTGTGACCTGGATGGACCACTGTTGAAAGCAGGATACTGGGCTAGATGGACTTTATGGTCTGACCCAGTATGAGTATTCTTATGTTCTTATGTTAACCCAGTCCTCGGAACTCATCCAGCTAGTCAGGTTTTCAGCAACCCACAATGCATATGCATAAGATAAATTTGCATGTACTACCTCCATCACACCCCTCCCTTTAGCCTTCCCTCCCTGTCTTTATTCTCCCTCATGTGCAGCAATATTCCTTCTAAGGTGTGCAGCAGTCTTCCAACTATATTCCTACCACTGGATGTGATGCAAGAATATCATTTTCATTTTGAAAGAAGCAGGTCCAGTGGGAATCTTAAAGAGCTTGCCTGCCCTTTGCAGCTGGAGCAGCAATATTGCTCTACTACCAACACTGGTAGGAATGCTGGTGGAGGACTGCCATGTGTCCAGCATCTCTCTCTTCCCAGCTCCTACCCCAGCATCTTTCCCCTAGTTTCCCTTGCAATACCCAGATCCAGTATCTTCCTCCTACTTCCCTTCTAGGTCCAGTATCTCACCCTTGATTTGATTTACTTAATATAACGCTGTATACAAAAAATATGTTCTAGAGGTTTACAAAAAATGATTAACAATTATGCTAACATAAATCATTACAAAAATAAATAAAATGTTCTTAATAACAACTTAGTTGAAATAATCATCTAAAAGTAAAATCATCACATTACTCAAAAACACAATAACCAATTATAACACAAGTATAATTAAAATATCAAAAAATAAGTTCATAATACTTTTGAAACAACCATGGTTTCAAAGCTTTAGAAAAAGTAATATAAACTACATATCTTGTGAAATTCATCAGGTAAGGAAGTCCAAAGAAAAGAACCAGTTATAGTTACAGTTAATTCATTTATAGCCAATACCGATAAGACAGTTCATAGCGCATTACAACCAAGAGACTAGAACCAAATAAGTCTAGGAAATACAAATAAATCCATTATAACAATCACATAATCAAATTTTACAAAATAGAAACCTAATTCTGATAATAATCCTTACGATCTAGTTCCTCATCACATATTTATTAAAAAAAAAAGTGTCTTCAGTCCTTTCCTAAATTGACTATAAACCTCAAAAAGAGAATTCCATAAACTAGCAGCTTGATAAGCAAATAAACTAGCAAATAACGTTTTAGATGTTATTCCTCTGGGACTAGGAAAGGAGAAAAAAGATGAGCCTTGTGTACAATAGAATTAACCCATACAAGAATATTTAACTAAAGAAAGCATATATTGAGGAATCAAATCTTGAACTATTTTAAACAATAAAGTTCCCATCTTAAATAATACCCTTACTTCTATTGGAAGCTAATGCAACTTGATGAAACATGGAGTGATCCTATCTGATTTCTTAAGAGAAAAAAAATCAACCGTGCCGCTACATTCTGTACCGTCTGCATTTTCCTCAACAGCCATTTTGGCAGAATTAAATATATGATGTTACAGTAATCTAATTTACTGAGGATCAGGGATTGTACCACTAATCTAAATAGTTATTCGGGTAAGCATTTCTGTATACTTCTCAACTTCCTCATTGTATAGAAAGAAGTCTTCAGCAGTGAATTAAGGTTTCATTGACAATTTGCCATCCAGTATAACTCCTAAGATCCTAATAGAGCACTCTAACTTATAGGTTATTTTATCAACAATTAATTTTGTCCCCTCTATTGGATACTGCGGGGCCCCAAACAGAAGGAATTTTGTATTTTTCTTGGTCAATTTGAGAAAATGAGATGACATCCAATCAATAATAATTCAGAAACAGTAAGATATGGTATGATAGGTGTCTCTTTAATCCTCAGTAACTGGAATGAGGGGAGTTATATCATCCACATATATATAGACTATGGAGCTCATTTTCAAAAAATAAAAATGTCTAAAAAGTGGCATAAAGCAGCATTTAGAGGTTTTTCTCACAAAAACGTCCAAATCAATCTTTTCTAAACCATATTTAGATGTTTTTCAATGAAGTTTGTAAGAAGTGTATTCAAAACACAAGTGGACATGTCAGGGGCGTGTTAAGGGTGGGATCTGAGTGTTCCTAAGACTTGAACGTTTTTCTGCCATAATGGAATAAAACCAAACCATCCAGGTGTAAAACTAAGATGTTTTGAGCTAGACCCCTGTTTTAAAAATGAATAAGGCACAAAAAGGTGCCTTAAATGACAAGATGACCACTGGAAGGAATCAGGGATGATTTCCCAATACCCCCCAGTGGTCACTGATCCCCTCCCATGCCCTAAAATGTAAATACAAATATGACTTAACAGCCTCTATGTCAGCCTCAGATGTTAAAGTCAGGTCTATTAGAGCAGCATTCAGGTCCTTGAAGTAGTATAGTGTTCAGTGCAGTGCATCATGAAGTGGGGGACTCAGGTCCCTATCTCCCTCTATCTATAACATTTATGGTGGAAACTGTGAGCACTTCAAAACACACTGGAAACCCACTGTACCCACATATAGGTACCCCTTTCACCCACAAGGGCTATTGTAGTGGTGTACTGTTGTGGGCATTGGGTTTTGGGAGGCTCAGCAGACAAGATAAGGGAGAAAAGTTGAGATGTGTACCTGGGGTGTCCTATTTCTCTCCTGAATGTGTGAGGGACCAGTCTACTAAAAATGCTGGCCCCTCCTACATCCCAATGGCTTGATTTTCTACGTTTTTGGCTTGGATGTTTTGGGGGGGGGGGGGGTTCAAAAATGGACCAATAAATTAAATGTCCAAAGTACAAAACCTTGTTAGAAACAGTATTTTTGAAAACAAAAGATAGACATTTTTCTTTTTAAAAAATGACTTTTTTTCTAATGGGATTTTGGACGTTGGACTTAGACGTCATATCGAAAATGCCCCTCCATGTATTCTTCATTCAGCAGTCTATCCAAAGATGACAAAAATACATTAAACAACACAGGAAATAGTGGGGAGCCCTGAGGCACACCTGATGGCACTAACCACGTGTTAGAAAAAAATCCCTGCACCTTGACCTGATAGGCTCTAACATAAGGCCCTGTTCTTAGTAGTGGTCAATCTAACAAAATGCAAAGATGGCAGTTGTAATACAAGTAGCCTAGTGGTTAGTGCAGTGGACTTTGATCCTGGGGAACTGGGTTTGAGTCCCACTGCAGCTCTTGTGACTGTGGGCAAGTCACTTTTTTTTTATTATTTATTTATGATTTGCAATAATTATCAAGACATACAATCTTTTAAGATATAACAACCATTAATCGAGATGAATAACACAGAAAATCATTACAAAGAAATATATCATTTGGTGTCATTTTTAGTCCACATAATGGGATCCGAGATTTTGATAACCAAAGGGAATTGGCATAAAAAGGAAATAATATCTAGTTACATTTAAGGCTTTACTCATTAACTATAATCCCTCTAAGGTGTATGGACTTGTCCAGTTCCCTTCCGGGCTTTAAGAAAATCACGCAAGTCACTTAACCCTACACTGCCCCAGGTACAAAATAAGTACCTGTATATATGTAAACCGCTTTGAATGTAGTTGCAAAATACTACAGAAAGGTGGTATATCAAGTCCCATTTCCCTTTCCCCTCCCTCAGTACAGCATCTCTCTTCACTCACCTTGCCCTGTACAGTGCTTCTCATCAATTCAATCCCTACCCAACACCTCCCTCCCCCTTCCTTGGTGAAGCATCTTACTTCCCTTCCCTTGCTTTGGCAGGTGTGCTACTTTCAATAGTCAAAGGTAGAATGGAGCCTTTAAGTTCTTGCATGTACTTCAGGTCAGTCAGTCCCACCCCTTCCAGTGCAACTTCTTGTTTTGGAGGGGATGTTTGAGTTGCGGTTACTGAAATGATGCCAGAATGTACATATTAAGTTGTTATATTTAATAGTATGATGCCCATTTATGCTTTTACAGGATCATCCGGGGAGGGGGGATCTTTTAAATTGCTAGTTATTTCTCTTGGAGGACTCACTAGAATGCCCAATTCAGAGAGTTCTGGAAAGGAAAAGGCAGAAGGGGGAATAGTTTCAGGATATCCACAATGAATATGCATGAGATATATTTACCTATGCTAATATACACAAATATATATCTCTTTTATACTTGTGATGGAAATCCTGAAAACTAGACATGCTGAGTGGATCATTAAGACCTGGGTTAGAAATCACTGCTCATTGTAGTTATAAGGAAAGAGCTAATGGCTGATAACTTTGTTAACAATTTGCTTCCTTTTTTCTTTTTTTTAATTCAGACACAATTCCAGAGGATTTTCAAACATTTCAAGCTCAACAGTATGAAAGTGAATAATGTTTAGCACAGATGGTAAATAAAAGCTGTTCTTTTGAAATACAATTCAATATAGTTGTCAAATCTTATATGATTTGTTCTGAAAGGGGATTTTGCCATTTTATTGCAATTGAGGTGACGCAGTAAGACTTTTTGTATATCTTCTGTATATGAATGAGAAAATAAAAAGTACATAAAATGAAAACATGCCAGCACTGTGTTCTGCTGCTTCAACTGTTATATATTGACTATACCAGTGATAAAATCTCACAGGATTTCAGGAAAAGCCACAAATGGATATATTTGGGTATTGTGATTCTTGTGCCTTCAGTTCTTTGTGATATCTGCGCACTGTATATGTGCGCACTGCACACATGTATGTACATTTTCTAATATTCCTGTGAACATGAATCTTATAATTTACCATTTTTAAGTGGAGCATCTTCTGAACAATACAATTGACCCATCTAGTAGCTACTCAGGGACAATATTCAGCTGGCATCCTGGCTAAATCAGAGCCGGATATTCTGTGCTGTACCCCATCTGGGTATCCAGGTCTTTGGCAGTGCCTGGATGATTTCCGGGTAGGGCCAATATTCAGTGTCATACCCACATAGCTAACAGGGCTAATCATGCAAATCATATGTACCTAGATAGCTATGTGGGCACCAGCACTGAAAATAACTCTCACTGCACTCTGGCTACTGCCAGGATGGTCAGGGGGCAGAGTCGGGGCCAAACTGGAAGTCAAAGCAACTAAAACAAAAACAAGAGGCGCTAATCTGCCCACTGAGGAATCAACAAGATAAAAGCAGATTACATAAAAACCACAGAAACAAGTGAATAAAAAAGGAGAAGTGGTTTATTAAAACAGTTACCCGACGTGAATCTACAGCATCATTATAAATCAAAACTTACAAACAATAACTCAAAAAAGTATTAAATAATTAAAATCATATTAAAACTATAAAATAGTAAAACAATAAAAACAGAGAACTTTAATTTAAAAGAACATTAAATATAACAGCAATCAAAGTTTTCAATAATATAAACTCACAAACAGGCAACAGGAGACCATAGTGCGATAGTGTGTGTGAAGGCAGAACAACTAAGTCAGTGTATTATCCATAGTGACATGCTATTCAATGACACATATAATTTCATGTGACTTAGGTGTTCAAGTGCTCATATTGAAGATTTATAGAAAGTACTTCTCTACATACCTAAAAGGAATAGGTAACAGGGTCTATCCCTAATAGTAAAAAATTAAACCACCTGAAATGCAGAACATATGACAGAATCTCAGTGCTTGGTGTTGATGAAGTAGTGGATATGTCTAATAAATCTAGTAATATCATATGGGTCTTAGCAACCTTAGGCAGATGTATTTATAAAAAAACACAAATGGATATGAAATCAATAGTGAAGGATCAAAATCACAAAGCACATTTATATATCTATCTATCATATATAATGTGTAGTATAGGAACTTATCAGTAACATAATGCTCTTACCTATATATTCTTGTATACCTATATTTTCATTTGTGACGATTAGACATTATTTCTTTCAGAACCAAAGTGTCAATTTATCAAAGATTCATTTACCTAATGTACCTCATGCCAAAACCATATTTATTCATTCAAATAGCACTATTTACAAACATCCACATAATGTAAACACTATATAAAGTTAACCATAATGTCCAAATATGCCGCTAGCACCATAGTAGATAGCGACATAAAAGCTTTCATTTATGACGATTAGGCAGTATTTCTTAAAAATCAAGATAGACAAAGTAAGTGAAAAATTGATACCCATATATTTCATGCCACATCCATATTTATGCATTATATCAAAATGTATCCATAGTGTTTTGCTGTTATATTTAATGTTCTTTTAAATTAAAGTTCTCTGGTTTTATTGTTTTACTATTTTATAGTTTTAATATGACCTAGAGATGGGAGTAACTAGTGAGGTAATTAAATTTGCGGATGACACAAAGTTATTCAAAGTCATTAAATCGCGGGAGGATTGTGAAAAATTACAAGAGGACCTTACGAGACTGGGAGACTGGGTGTCTAAATGGCAGATGACGTTTAATGTGAGCAAATGCAAAGTGATGCATGTGGGAAAGAGGAACCCGAATTATAGCTACGTCATGCGAGGTTCCACGTTAGGAGACACAGACCAAGAAAGGGATTTAGGTGTCGTCGTTGATGATACGTTGAAACCTTCTGCTCAGTGTGCTGCTGCGGCTAAGAAAGCAAATAGAACATTAGGTATTATTAGGAAAGGAATGGAAAACAAAAATGAGGATGTTATAATGCCTTTTTATTGCTCCATGGTGTGACTGCAACTCGAATATTGTGTTCAATTCTGGTTGCCGATCTCAAAAAAGATATAGTGGAATTAGAAAAGATGCAGAGAAGGGCGACGAAAATGATAAAGGGGATGGGACGCCTTTCCTATGAGGAAAGGCTAAAGCGGCTCGGGCTCTTCAGCTTGGAGAAAAGGCGGCTGAGGAGAGATATGATAGAGGTCTATAAAATAATGATTGGAGTTGAACAGGTAGATGTGAAGCGTCTGTTTACGCTTTCCAAAAATACTAGGACTAAGGGGCATGCGATGAAGCTACAATGTAGTAAATTTAAAACGAATCGGAGAACATTTTTCTTCACTCAACGTGTAATTAAACTCTGAAATTCGTTGCCAGAGAATGTGGTAAAGGCAGTTAGCATAGCAGAGTTTTAAAAAGGTTTGGACAGCTTCCTAAAGGAGAAGTCCATAGACCATTATTAAATGGACTTGGGCGAAATCCACTTTTTCTGGGCTAAGCAGTATAAATATGTTTTGTACTTTTTTGGGATCTTGCCAGGTATTTGTGACCTGGATTGGCCACTGTTGAAAACAGGATGCTGGGCTTGATGGACCTTTGGTCTTTCCCAGTATGGCAATATTTATATTCTTATGTACCTATGTAATTATTTAATACTTTTTTGAGTTATTGTTTGTAAGTTTTGATTTATAATGATGCTGTAGATTCAATTTGTATGTTTTTATCTTGTAGTTTATTTTACCCCTGATGCAGCTTGAGGGTGAAACGTGGCCACGTCGGGTAACTGTTTTAATAAACTAATTCTCCTTTTTTATTCACTCGTTTCTGTGGTTTTTATGTCCGGTTAAGCACCACTGAATATCCACTCCTGAGCTGGCCAGTGTGATTTATCCAGGTAGGAGTCTCTCCTGCCCAGTTAAATCAATTCAATTGTTGACTCCACCCACCCCCCCCCCCCCCCCCCCCCCCCCCCCCCCGTGTTTTCCAACCATAGAACTGGGAAGCAAAGTCAGGTCAAGTCTGACCAGCAAGATCTGGTTTCTGAGTTGTGGGGATCCCTGGAGGCAGCATTCAGCCATTGGCTCAGAGAAGCCGTATGTTATGTTTCAGTATCCCATAACAGAATGAAAAGAATGGCCAAACAAAGGATAGTAGTTTGAAAAGGTGGACTTGATTCACTCGTACCGTGGTCTGCCTTGTTGTTTAGTTTGTGGATGGACAGACATACAGCAACAGGTAGGTGTGCTGTTCATTTTGTCTTACTGTTTAATATGCAGATAGGTAGACAACAGCAGCATACAGACAAGCACACAAAGGTGGATGGACAGACATGATCTCCCTGTAACAACTTCTTTGACTTTTGTTTAAAAAAAAGCATAAAAGTATGCTGGAATATAGTTCAGCATTGTTTGGGTCTTTCATCAATTTTTCTCATTTCATCAGTCACTGCTTTATATTATATTCAACAAAGTCCATAGTTTGAAGTGGAACATATGTATACTGTGTCCGAAATGGTTGATGAACTTTCCTGAAGATGAGGTAGTCTACCTGGAATTACCTGGACAAGGTGGTGTGTTTTTTTTTCTTAGCATTTTATTTAAAAATCACACAAACATTAAAATAATATACAGTAAGAGGAAACAGAACTTTAAAAGTGGCAAAACAATATACTGGTTACACAATTTGCAGAGAAGAAAAATACACACAACCCTCCATTTAGGGACAAAGATTAATAAATAGAGAAAGGGGAAAAAAAACAACTTTACACAGATGTCAAGTAATAGTCCCCAGACCTTCTCTAGACTGAATGATAAGAACATGGAGAGAAATATGTTAGTTTCTCAAATAACAGAAAACATTAACTGGCAACAGGGGACAAGTGTTTCCAAAAACTTGGCAATGGTAAATGTGGCAGCTGATAGCATGTGAGAAATTAAGCAAGAGAATTAGGATTCTTCTCTGGTATACTGGATATATTATTGGAGCAGATATGTGAGGAGAGGCGCCAGTGGAACCCTGTAAAATCTGCTGTATAATCAGCTTGCACAACAGATTTTTTGGGTGACTTAATCCCTACCTTTCTGGGGTAATCTGCCTCCCAGTGATAAAACAGAGCACTAGCATTGGAAGTCTCACACAAGGTATGTCATCTAAAACACCACGGAGCACTCTAGAAAAAGGAAAGTCAGGAGATTCCAAGATGGCCACAGAAGAAGAAAGGCACATGACAGGCTGTCGCAACTGCTGATTAGTGCTGCTGCACTTAAAACCACCTCAAGAGGCACAGATGCTGTAGCAAGAAATGCCCCACTGGCTCACATCCCTTCTTCTCCCCCCCCCCCCCCCACCCAATTCACCATACAGCTTGATCTCCCCAAGACCTTCCAGTGGCTCCCCTCCACTCCTGCCTCAGGACTGCATCAGCTTCAAAATGGCACCGATGAGCCCTAATTTCATAGTATCACCACTAGGGGTCATCCTTTCCTATAATGACATGGCCATGCCTTGTCACCCATTCCTTCTTTAGGTCATACTCATGGGTCCTTTTACTAAGGTACGCTGAAAAATGCGCTAGTGTAGGCGTATGTTTTGGGCGCCCACAGATCCATTTTCAGTGCGCCTTTAAAAAAAGGTCTTTTTAAAACTTTTGCTGAAAATGGACGTGCGGCAAAATAAAAATTGGCGGGCGCCCATTTTGGGTCTGAGACCTTACTGCCACCCATAGACTTAGCGGTAAGGTCTCACACGGTAACCATGTGGTAATCATCTACATGCATAGAATGACGATTACTGCACAGTTTCCGCAGCACGCAGAAAAAATAAAAATTATTTTCCAATGCACGTAGCGGACGTACGTAAAAAATGAAATTACCGCCCAGGCCAAGCAGTAGCCAGGCAGTAACTCTAAATTGATGCACATAGGACACGCGTATGCGCCTATGTGGCTTAGTAAAATGGCCCCTCAAATAGGAGTGACAGTAGATAATGCAAGGTCATTGTTCCTTTGGGCCAAACAGAAGTCATTTTCACTCTCAATTATCTCTGATACAAACTAGAGAGTTCAAGGATGGACTGTCCAGAAGAGTGAGAGTTAAGGGCAAATTTTTACATGTGAAAAAAGGTTCACAAATGGAAAAAGCAAAATAGAATATTTTAGCTTTTATTGATGCATTTGAAAGAACATAGGCAGAGTGGAGGCAGCATTAGGACAGTGATCAAAAGAATTTGCCCGGTAATTTAATAGTTAACAGGATGAATTCTATGGCCTCAAAAATTTATCTTCACTGAACTTCTTCACTGTAGCCTTCATTTTCAAAAGGAAGTTTTATTTATATGAGACTGTCTTCACCAGAAACAAAGACAGCATTCTAGAATACAGACAGATATTCTAGAATTCACTTACAAAGATATAGACAGGCATTCCAGAATACAGAATGGTGTTCTAGAGCTCAGTTGCAAAGATACAGACAGCTATTATAGAATACAGAAAGGTGTTCTAGATTTCAGTTACAAAGACACAGTCATTCTAGTATAGAGAAAGACATTCTAGATTTCAGTTACAAAGTCACAGACATTCTAGAATCCAGACAGGTGTTCCATAAACCATATAAAATGACACAGACTAGCATTCTAGAATATATACAGGTGTTCTAGACTACTGTCAACAAAACTAGAATTCTAGAATACAGACATGTTCTAGAAGACAGTGAAAAAATTTAGACTTCTAGAATACAGACAGTTTTTTTTTAGAATTCAGTTTCAAAGATAAAGACAGGCATTCTAGAATACAGACAGCTGTTCCATAAACCATTTAAAAAGACACAGACCGGAATTCTAGAATACATACCGGTGTTCTAGAAGATTGGTATTATAGAATAGACATGTTCTAGAACACAGAGAAGATTTAGACTGGAATTCTAGAATACAGACAGATATTCCAGAAACCAGTTGTAAAGGTAGGCATTCTATAATACAGACAGGTGTTCTAGAATTCATTTGCAAAGATACAGGCAGGCATTCTAGAATACAGACAGGTGTTCCATAATCCATTTAAAAAGTCGCAAATTGGCATTCTAGAATACAGACAGGTATTCTAAAATACAGCTAAAAGAAACACACTGGCATTTTAGAACACAGACAAATATTCCAAGAGTGGCACTTTTTCTTTCACCTTTATTTTGTTAAATCATATCTTGAGTTTCTGAGGAAGTTGATATGAAACCCTGCAGAGTCGAACTCGTTATGGTTTATTGAGGAAAACAGAACAACATAGTGCATTACAGTGTGGGAGCGTTTAAGATCTGGGACAAAAAACTAGACTTGCTCCTGTTGGGGAATGAGAAGCGGTGATGGACCACTTGACCAGATTTATAAGTTGCAAACACGGATTGAAGGCTATCTGGGAATGGATCACCGGTCTATACGATAAGTGCCTATATTGATTATAGTGATTTATAGTGGAGGAGTGGCCTAGTGGTTAGGGTGGTGGACTTTGGTCCTGAGGAACTGAGTTTGATTCCCGGCACAGGCAGCTCCTTGTGACTCTGGGCAAGTCACTTAACCCTCCATTGCCTTCCACATTGAGCCTGCCATGAGTGGGAAAGCGCAGGGTACAAATGTAACTAAAAAATATAATAGTGCTAAGAAATTACAGCACATTAGCATTCTATTGAAATTGTGAAAGTAAGAAAGGAGAGATATCTTCTACATAATTTTTGTTTGTTTCGTGCATGAGATTGGATGGAGCAAATGAGAGGATTGATCCAGATATTTTTAAATATTGCATTAGGTTATATATTTTCATTGCAATAAGAGCACATGAGTATTTTTGCTCACATAGAAAATAAAATAAAAAATTGCGGAGAAGTTCTATGATTGAGAAACTTGTCCACCCTTAGAGGCATAAATCACTTCGGTGTAGTCTCGCTTGGGTGAGTTTATACTCTGAGATCTCTCCATTATTATATAAAAATATTTTTCACACAGTTTATTTAGTTTATCTGGTCAATCCTTTTTCATTTTTGGTTCCCTCCAAATTATACTCTGGTTCTTTACTACTTCAAGCATGGACAACTGCTGACATATTCTGATATTACAATAATTTTCCAAGATTCTCCTGAACTTTCATAAGAAAGATAATGATTAGTGAATAATGTTTTCCATATGATGCTGATAACATGCGATTCTTGAATCTAATGGTGATGTGGCTTTGATTGCTTACCAATAAAAAGAAGAGGGCTGAAGTATATCTTTGAACTGGCCCTGCAGAATCTCTGCAGTTTAAGAGACTCAGGAGCTCGCTCCTCATTGGCCTTTGCTTTTATTTATATAGTGTACTAGTAAAAAAAAGGCCCGTTTCTGACACAAATGAAACGGGCGCTAGCAAGGTTTTCCTCGGAGTGTGTGTGTTTTACAGAGTGTGTGTGAGTGAGTGTGTGACAGAGAGAGTGAGACTGGGTGCGAGTGTGTGTGAGAGAGTGTGTGCCAGGGCCCCCCCCCCTCCATCCCAGTTCCAGGGTTCGCCCCCCTCCCTCCCTCCCTCACACCCAGTTTCAGGGTCATTGCCCTCCCTCTTCCCCCCCCCCTCCAGCCACCCTGCGATGTTTAACTGCAAAATTAGGGAGCTGTATAGTGTAATAAAATGCACCTGCAACGTTGTGAAGCTGACTCCGTGTTTGTAAGATTCGTCAGTCTGTCACCCCACCCCCACCCCACTCTTGGCCCCACCCTCGCGCCTATGATAGGTCCGCCGCCCTCGACGTCATCACGTTTTGACATGAGGGCAGGGCTGAGAGAGATGGTGACAGACTGACGAATCTGACGAACCCTTCACTTCAGTGAAGCCACGGAGTCAGTTTCAGAACGTTGGAGGTGCTTTTTATTATAGTAGAGATGTGCTTTATTTCAATTTCACTTGAGCTCTTCAGGGGAATTTAGGATAAAGAACTGATAGGTTCCTTGGTGGGGGGAGGGCATATAAAGATCAGCCTAACCCTTCATGCTTTCATCTGTATTTTAGAATACAAGTCTGTTTTTTATAACTGTCTTCTAGAACACCTATATGTAATCTAGAATGCCAATCTATATCAATGCAAATCAATTCTAGAACATGTCTGTAATCTAGAATTTCAGTCTAAACATTTTCACAATTTTCTATAACAGCTGTTTGTATTCTAGAATGCCAGTCTGTATCTATGCCACTGAATTCTAGAACATCTGTATGTATTCTAGAATGCCTGTTTTTAAAACTGGCTTCTGGAACACATCTGTAATCTAGAATGCCAGCATAAATCTTTTCAATGTCTTCTTGAACACGACTGTACTCCAGAATAGCTCTTTGTATTTTTGCCGCTGAATTCTAGAACACCAGTCACTATTGTAGAATATCTGTCTTTACAACTGGCTTCTAGAATACTTGTCCGTATTCTAGAATTCCATTCTAAATGTTTTCACGGTTTCTAGAACACACAGTTTCTAAAACACCTATAACTATTCTAGAATGCCAGTCTGTGTCTATGCAACTGAATTCTAGAACATCTGTCTGTATTCTAGAATGCCTATTTTTAAAACTGGCTTCAGGAACACGTCTAATCTAGAATGCAGGCCTAAATCCTTTCAATGTCTTCTAGAACACTTGTCTGTATTCTAGAATAGCTCTTTGTATCTTTGCAACTGAATTCTAGACCACCAGTCACTATTGTAGAATGCTTATCTTTAAAACTGGCTTCAAGAATACCTATCAGTATTCTAGAATTCCATTCTAAATTTTTTCACTATCTTGTAGAACACATCTGTATTCTAGAATACCAGTCTGTATGAAAATAAATTTGAAAACACCTTTCTATACTCTAGAATTTGTCTAAATGTTTTCAGTCTTCTAGAATACCTGTTTGTATTCTAGAATGCTTGTCTTTAAAACTGGATTCTAGAACACCTGTATTTCAGCATTCCAGTCTAAATCTACTACTACTACTACTACTTAACATTTCTAGAGCACTACTAGGGTTATGCAGCGCTGTACAAATTAACAAGGAAGGATGGTCCCTGCTCAAAGGAGCTTACAATCTAGTCACTATCTTCTAGAACATTTGACTGTATTCTAAAATGCCAGTCTGTTTCTTTTAACTGTATTCTAGAACACCTGTCTATATTCTATAACAGCTGTCTGTATCTTTGCAAATGAATTCTAGAACACCTGACTGAATTCCAGATTGTCTGCCTTTAAAACTAGATTCTGGAACAAATGTTCAAATTGTAGAATTAAAGGCTAAATATTTTCACTCTCTAGAACACGTCTGTACTTTAGAATACCAGACTGTTTTTAACTGTATTGTAGAACACCTGTATGTATTCTAGAATGCCAGTCTTGAAAACTGGCTTCTGAAACACTTGTCAATAGTCTGGAATTCCAGTCTCAGTCTTTTCACGTCTTCTAAAACATGTCTGTGTTCTAGAATAACTATATTTCAAACTGGCTTCTAGAATACCTATCTGTATTCTAGAATTTCAGTCTAAATCTTTTCATTGTCTTCTAGAACACAAGTCTGTATTCCAAAATACCTGTTTCTTTTAAATGTATTCTAGAACACCTGTATATATTCTAAAATGCCAATCTGTGAATTTGTAAATGGTTTATGGAACTCCTGTCTGCATTCTAGAATGCCTGTGTATTAGTAACTGAATTCTAGAACACCTGCCTGCATTCCATAATAGCTGCTTGTAACTTTGCAACTAAATTCAACACCTGTATGTATTCTAGAATTCCAAACTAGTCTTTTTTTTAATGCTTTATGGAACCCCTGCCAACTTTTTAAAATGCCTATGTTTTTGTATTCTAGAATCCTAGTTTGTTTCTTTTAACTGTCTTTCTAAAATGCCTATATTGTGTTTTTGAATTCTAGGATACCAGTCTGTTTCTTCCGTCTAGAACACCTATATGCATTCTAGAATGTATCTATGGAAATCAAGTCTAGAACACATCTGTATTCTAGAATGTCTGTTTTAAAAACTGGATTCTAGAATACGTCTGCAATCAAGAATGTCAGCCTAAATTTTTTCAATGTTTTCTTGAACACATCTGTATTCTAGAATTCCATTCTAAATTTTTCCACTGTATTCTAGAATACCAGTCTGTATCTGAACAAATATATTTGAGAGCACACCTTTCAGTATTCTAGAATGTCTAAATATTTTCAGTCTTCTAGAACATGTCTGTATTCCACAATACCAGTCTTTAAAATTGGATTCTAGAATACCTGTCTATATTCCAGCATTCCAGTCAATCTTTTCACTATCTTCTAGAACATTTGTCTGTATTATAAAATACCACTCTGTTTCTTTTAACTGTATTCTAGAACACCAGTCTATCTATGGAAATCAATTCTAGAACATCTTTGCAACTGAATTCTACACACCTATCTGTATTCTATATACCAGGCTTTAAAACTGGCTTCTAGAACATGTCTGTATTCTAGAATTCCAGTCAAAATCTTTTCATTGTCTTCTAGAACACAAGTCTGTATTCTAGAATACCAATCTGTTTCTTTTACATGTATTCTAGAATACCTGTAAATATTCTGGAATGCCAGTCTGTAAAACTGACTTCTGGAACACCTGTCTGTATTCGAGAATTCCAGTCCTAATCTTTTCACTGTCTTCTAGAACATTTGTCTATATTTTTAATGCTAATCTGTTTTTTAATCTTTATTCTAGAACACCTGCCTGTATTCTAGAATGCCTGTCTCTGACTTTGTAACTGATTTCTAGAACACCTGTCTGTATTCTATTAAGCCTGTCTTTAAAAATGGCTTCTGGTACACCTGTCTGTAGTCTTCAATTCCTGTCTCTATCTTTGCAATTGTATTCTAGAATGCGTCTGGGTCTTTGTAATTGAAGTCAAGAACACCTGTCTGTATCTTTATTATTGAATTCTAAAAAAACCTGTCTGTATTCTATAATTCCTGTCTTTTAAAACTGGCTTCTGGAACACCTGTCTGTATTCTAGAATTGCAGTCTAAATCTTTTCACTGTCTTCTAGTACATTTTTCTATATTCTAAATGCTAGTCTGTTGTTATAACTGTATTCTAGAACACCTTCCTGTATTCTAGAATGTGTCTCTATTTTTGTAACCAATGGCTAGAACACCTTCCTGTATTCTAGAATGCCTGTTTTTAAAATTGGTTTCTGGTGCACCTTTCTGTATTATACGTCTGTATCTTTGCAACTGAATTCTAGAGCACCTGTCTGTATTCTAGTATACATGGCAGTGCTTTCACAGGCTGTTCTGTGTTTGTCTTCAAAAATCTTTAACTCATCCAGAAGGGTGCAGCTAAAAACAGATGAACTATTGCTCAAAAATACTATATGAAATAAATATAAAGGTTTTCTCTCAATTCTCTCCCTCCTTTCCCCGATTGCCGGCAGCTCTCTCTTCCTTCTCCTCCTAGTTTACCTTTTCAGTAGGTTTTTGCCTGGCGGTGGCAGCCATACTAAAAGGCTGCCTGTGTGGCCTGCAATGAGCCTTTCCCTCTAACTCATCCCCCCTTCTGAAAACAGGAAGTTGTGTCGGGGGGGGGGGGCGAGGCAGGGCAGAAGGAAAGGCCCCGTGCAGGCTTTTCAATACAGCTGCTTATGCTGGGTGAAGACTTAGTGAAAAGGTAAGCCGGGCTGGGAAGGGAGGAGAGGAGAGGGGAGGGAGCAATGCAAACGGCAGGTTATAAAGTGTGATTAAATTTTTAAAATCACAATTAACAATCAACACAGTTGCAGCATTAACCATGATTAATGTGCAGCCTTATTATATAGATTACTCCTTTTAGACTATTACAATTCAGTATGTGTTGGCCTCCTAGCCTATAATAAAGGCAAGAAATGTCCAAGCTTCCTTGACCTTCACTGGTCATGAATAAAGTGTTGTGCAGAATTTAAATCATTCTTGACATAAAGGCATAACAACACAAGCCAAATCTCTGTTTCTTACAGCACTGATAACAACTTCATATGTTGTGTTCAAGCAAATAGAAGTGCCTAATCTGTCCCATCTGCATAGGTTGTGTTTAAAACCCTTGCTCATTCCTGGATACATGCAGTGCCCATTCCCTTTCACTGGATCTTTGCTTGGAGTATGATTTATTAGATTAGCAAACAGAGCTAAAATCTTTTTAGTTCAGCTTTTCCCAGTTATATGGGCAGTTAGTGCAGAAAATCTAGTTTTAAGATATAGCATCTTGTATACCTTGTATGTGACTTTGTTTGTTGGCTGTATCAGGCTTAGGAGTATAAAGATAGACAGGATATAAGTAAAATAAATGAAATTAAAATACAAATTTATAGATGTGAAGGGGCATTTTCAAAAGAAACGTCTAAGTTTGGATGTCTTTGTAAAACATCCAAATCCAGAGGCAGGGAAAACTATCTTTCGTTTCAAAAATACCGTCAAAGACGTCCAAATCTAAGGACATCCTTGGATTTGGACGTCTTTGACTTTTGGCCATATTTTTTGAACACAAAGACATCCAAATGCAAGTTGTCCAAAACAGAGGAGGAGTGGCTCAATGGTTACTGCAGCGTGCTTTGACCCTAGCAACATGGGTTCAATGCCCACTGCTGCTCCTTGTGGCTTTGAGCAAGTCAAATGTACAAGGGGCATTTTTGGATATGACATCTAATGAATTTGACGTTTTTTGTAAAATGTTCAAAATCAGTACAGGACATTTTCTACAAAAAAAAAAGTTTATCTTTTCCTTTTGAAAGTGCTGTTTGGAAAAATGTTTTGTGATTTGGGGGAGTAAGGGGAGGTGATCCCTGATTCCCTCCAGTGGTCATCTGGTCATTTGGGGCACCTCTTGTGTGAAGTAGAGGAGTAGCCTAGTGGTTAGTGCAGCAGACTTTGATCCTGTGGAAGTGGGTTCAATTCCCACTGCAGCTATTCGTTATAAAAACAGGTCTAGCTCAAAATGTCTTATTAGTCTTGGACGTCTTTGCTGAAAGACATCCATGTCTTAGGAACACCCAAGTCCCACCTTGAACACGCCCCCTTGAGATTTGGACGTCCTTCTGACGGACTTCAGAGAAAGACATCCAAAAAGAGGTTATGAGAATACTGATTTGGATGTTTCTCTGAGATAAACATCCAAATGCTGACTTATGTCACTTTTTGGATGTCTAGCACTTTTGAAAATGAGCCTGATAGTCTACATAAATGAATGATAGTACTTTGGCCTTTTTTTCACATTTATATCCCACTTTCAACAAAAGCGGGTAACAAATCAAACAAACATAATCAGGTGACATTATAGATCACCAAACAACATACATAAAAAAAACCCCAAGCAACAACAAGCAGTACACAGAGATAAATCACTGAAACCCAACATATGCCTTACAAAATAGTGTTCATTCTTCTAAATATGCTTTAATAAATAAATGTGTCTTCACCAAACGCTTAAATTGTACATTTAAGCCTCCCGCTTAGCCACCTATCCCTTCAATCTGTCCAAAATTCCACCGCACGTCTTATCTACTGCGTGAACTGATACTCTCATATCACCCCTCTCCTCAAGTCGCTTCACTGGCTCCCGATCCGCTACCGTATACAGTTCAAGCGTCTCCTATTGACCTTCAAGTGCACTCAATCTGCAGCCCCCCATTACCTCTCTACCTTCCTCTCCCCATATGTTCCCACCCATAACCTCCGCTCTCAGGACAAATCACTCCTTTCTGTACCCTTCTCCACCACCGCTAACTCCAGACTCCGCCCCTTCTGCCTCGCATCACCTTATGCCTGGAACAGAGTTCCTGAGCCCATACACCATGCGCCCTTGCTGCCCATTTTCAAGTCCTTACTCAAGGCCCATCTCTTCTCCCTTGCTTTTGGTGCCTAACCACCTTCCCATTCCTGATACCTACACTGACTACATAGTTTTTACCTTTAGATTGTAAGCTCTCTTGAGCAGGGACTGTCCTTCCCCATATTTAAACTTGTACAGCGCTGCGTAACCCTGGCAGCGCTATAGAAATGCTAAGTAGTAGTAAATTGTACATTACTGCACAGTCTAATATAACCAGGAAGACTGGTTATATTAGACATGTTATAGCTGTCTGTATTTTGATATGTGAATTGTAAATTAGTGTGTCTTTATCGAGGCAATGAAGAAATCAAAATAAACAAAAGCAGTTTAGTTGGTTCCATCAATCTCAAATGTTGAAGGATACTGTTCATGCTTGCTGATGTGAAGGGATTCAGTAGGGCTGGTGGTGGAGGAGTACAGATGGTGAAGGGGGGGGGGGGGTGGGGGTTCACATCATTAATGTAGACCAAGCTCTAGCACATGGTATGTGGTGGTAGAATTCTTAGTGTTGCCCACCTGACAAAAGGTGTTCGGACAGGAGAAAGAAAGGATAGGGTCATCAAGTCCCTGTGCCTTCAATACAAGGCTAATACATTTTCCAGCAATTGTGCTGTAATTTGGCGCCTTCACCACTAAATTTTCCATTAGCAGTAATTAACAGTAAGAGCAGTGGCACAGGCAACACATGCATTTTGAACTGCTCTTTCTAGAAGGCAGGCAACAAGTGTGAAGACTTGGAGGGAAACAAATGCTTTCCGCTGAAGGACATGTTTCAAGTATTTGTTAGTATTGCCTCTGTAATGTGGTTGATGTTTGTTTAGTTATTAACATTCAATGCTGTTCTATTTTTACCCTTTAATAAAAAGACCACTGAAAATAAAAACAAAATGCTGCAAATATATTTATTTACCAAGGCAATGGCTTAAAAACAACGCAAGCTGAACAAAACTTTATTTAAATTATACAGTGTGAAAAGAGAGAAACATTGGAAAATGTTACATTTTGTTCCTTATGACCCCCCTTAGTTCCACTATGGGATACACAGGTTTTGTTGATCAACTAGAAAATTAGAGCACAGATATATTTAACTTTTTGATATAAAAACAAAATATACAACACAAAAAATTCATTTATTTATAAAACTTAAAAAGCTGCTCTTTCAATTTGTCTTCAATATTATTAAAAACACTCTTATTCCAAATACATTTACTCTAAAAGTTAACCTGTCTTATATCCAGTACATACTGTTTCTATAGCACCTTGTCAGTATTTACAACTTCAGCAATAACTAAACCATCCACATATTTATGTAGTACAATTAATACATATTTATCTTTATATTTTGAGATGGTAATACTAAAAAAAAATATGGGTCAAAAACAGACTTTTGCAATCTGACACCACTAAATTTTGTGTATGAAATTCAATATAAAAGATCAATGTTGAACTCTCTTCAATTTGTTATAAATGTCTTCTGAAATGCAGTACTTCAAAAGTCCAACCTCATGCTGAAATGATCCCCCTAAGGCTGAGTTACTTCTTTCAGCAATGCAATTCAGGGCTGTCTTCCAGAGACAAATTTATTTCAACATGGAAAAAGAAATGTATGCAAGGCACGACCATTTCCTGAAACATTTTAGAATATTCCCCTGGTTACAGAAAGAAGGCATTCTTTGGAAAAACATAGGCAACACTAAAAGGTTTTGAACATTGTTGGTTCAACTACTGTAATCGATTCTGGCAGTGCAGACAAAACTTCAAGAAATATAGCAAAACTGGTTGACAAACAAGAGAGTTTCTTCCTTTTGAAAAATGTGCCATATTGCAACAAGCTTGAAACAAAGGTTCACTTCATGCTCAAGTTGTAATGGTATGTGATTATTACACCACAGAATGGCTCAACTTGGATGCAACGTCAGTTTCGGACAGATTTGGACTAGTGTGCGAAGCTGCAAAAGATCCACAATGTAATTTGCTGTGGTTTTGGAGCTGCAAACAGTCTGTTCAAGGCTTCTGGGCTGTAACTCTATACAACAAGACATACTGTAGGCATTACATCAGCAGAGGACAAAAGCCATCAGGCTCAGCACAACAATTAAAATTGGACTGTATCAAGGAGGGTTTATGATCGGAAATGGCATGACGTCAAAAAGTTGAAAGCCATCATATCATATGACCCTAAACACTCTCAGACACTATTGACAATAGCAAACTTGTGAGATTTATGACTGCCTATGTGTGTTTTTTAAAAATTCAACAGCCTTTTTATTTATTTGAAAGCTTCCCATATGTAACCCGAGGTTTTTTTTTTTTTTACCTGGGGGGGGGGGGTCTCCACAACTAGGCTCTGAGGCTCAGGAAGAGCAGGGGCCTTTCTTAAAGCTGCCCCCTACAAAAAGTAAGCCTCCCGTGGCTCCAAAAACAAGTCTGCCACTCCAGAGCGCCCACACCTACGGACCGCAGCTCACACCCCAAGACCTCCCTCACCCAGGTTAAAAAAAAACCTTGCGTTACATATCAGAAGCTTTCAATTTAAAAAAAGAAACAAAAACAAATATGCAGTCATAAACCTCACAAGTTTGCTATTGTTTTCAACAGCGTCTGCGAATGCTTGGGGGTCACACAATATGTCAGCAAGCTCCACCCACCGGCTACAGCACACAGAATGCGCTAGATAGGCTCATGCCATCTCCTGTCATAAAACTTCCTTGGACTGCATAGCAAACCAGGTTATAATGTAGGTAAGTCAAGGAAACGGTTAGGACATTTTGCTGAATTACATGAACGATCATTTTCAAAATCTATAGGAGCAATTCTATAAAGTGGTGCCTTGAGGTAGATGCCACTTAAACACATCAATGGTGCCATTAAATGGATAGTTAGGTGCATGTATGCTAGGCGCTAGACTATATAAGCCAAAGCACCTAACTTCAAGGGGGAAGGGGAGTTAATGTGGGCGGAACATGTGCAGGCCATGGGCGTCTCCCAGTTATGCGCATATCGTATAGAATACTATAAACTATGGGTTCCTTTTACAAAGCTGTCCTAGTGATTCCTGTGTGGCAAATGCAACAAAGTCCATTGGGCTTCATCATATTTGCTGCACCGGAATTGCTAGGGTGGCTTTGTAAAAGAGCCCTATGTGCACTGGCACACCTAGGTATGCCAACTTACCCTTATCAGTGACATGACACAAGAGGGCATAAGAACATAAGAGTAGCCATACTGGGTCAGACCAATGGTCCATCTAGCCCAGTATCCTGTTTTCCATCTACAAATGGGCATTGCAATGAAGTTATAGAATTGCTACTAAGTGCATTGTGATGCCAAAACTAAAGCACCAATTTCTTGAATTGCCTTTACATATCATAAATGAAACCGAATGCTGAGGTAAATAGTAACAAATATTAAGATGTAACTTTGCCAGCATCCTCAACTCCAGTAGGTTCCCCTGCAGAAGATTACCATCTGGTGACTGCTTATTTATTTATTTTAAACAATTCTTATTCTATTCAATCTCCACCCAGATTTAGATGGAGCACAATATCAAATATAATAATAAAACAAGACAAAATACAAACATCATAATAATAAGTAACTGTTATAAGAAGAATCATAACAGCTATTTTCTCTAAATGCTTTTAGTCCTTAAAAATCCCCGTATCTTCCATTCAGTGCAAACTCTCCAGAATCAGGGCAATAATGCAGCACTGAATTTGGTTCAATTTTGCAGACTGAAATTAAATTGTTTTGTAATGTCTGATTTTTTAGGAGGAATTATTTGATTAATGAGGCTATATAACTTTTGCAACTAACACATTTTTTTTAAGTTGGAATTTTACAAGGAATCTGAGTCAGGGCGTTTCTATTACCACAGCTCATAGATATCGTCTTAGGAAAGTAAAGGAGATAAATGTGAGGTGACTTGGATACAACTGCACATATGAATTTTGATATTAAAAATGGAACAACATATCACAGCAATATTCTTCTTCAAAGTTTATATTGTTTTTGCAAAACCTGAATTCTCACATGTAACTGAATATAGTTTGCTACTAAATGATGGGAAAATGATGCAAGTTGAGGGTTGATTTATAGCACACCTCATCTGATATTTAACAAGTGTTTTTAGGCCACTTGTACCCCTCCCAAATTAGCATGTACCAGCCATCAATAATTTGGGGGGATAAAAGAAACCAGGGCTACATGCATACGAGAAAGTCAATTGTTTATTTACTTATCAAATACAGTTACAATTAATACTTTCTCATTAGAGATCAGTACAGTTATATAAAAAGATGTTCACTGTGACTGCTTCTCTGAAATACTGTTCTGATCCGGCTGCTTATATCGTGTTTCAGACAATGATTTACATGACTTTTTCTGCAAATTATCCTTCTCATAGATTATTATCTGGTTCTCACCATCTGCTTCCCTTAACATGTTAAACCACATTCTTCCTGTTGTTTACACTAGTTTCTTTCCCAAAGTCTGCTTGCCCGTAAGGGTATCATAATAGACCATAAATTCCAGAGTCATGCAGGCTTATCAATCTCTGGACTTTTGACCCTTTCCATAGTACATGACTGTGCTCATAATTCTACACAGTTTTGGCCCCTCTGGCTTTTCAAATTTGGTTCCTTACTCCTGCATCTCACTCTCAGTCTACCAGGCCCCTTTTCTTCTACAGTCTCTTATTTCAATATCCCATTATTGAAGGGAGTGTTATCTTCTTCCAGGTCCCATGTTTCCTTTAAGAATTTTTTCTTAAAAAGGCTCATGGTAAAAGATGATAGTTAACCGCACAAGTACTAGAAATTCTCTATTTATTAATAGAACAGGTAGGCACAGACAGCAGAAGTTCACGCTTCCCCATGTTTCTCTGCCATGTGTCTTAACCAGATACTGGTGGAATCACCAGAGGGTAATTCAGCCTATGATCTCTGTTAAACTATTAGCACAAATGTAAAATTAGCAACAAACCTTACTGGTACACTGCCTGGATTATAATTGATAGATTAGGGCTGCACATTTAGGGCCCCTTTTACAAAGGCATACTAGCGGATTAGCGCACACTAAAAATTAACATTCACTAAACCCTAAGATGCCCATCATATTCCTATGGGCGTCTTAGTGTTTAGCAAATCCTAATTTTTAGCATGCCTTTGTAAAAGGGGTCCTTAACTTGTTAAATTTTTAACTCAAGTTAACACATCTCCCATCCGAAAACATCCAGAATGGCTCTGTCTGCACTTCTTATCTCTCCGGCTCCTTCTCCCTGCTCCTCACAGCCGCTGCACTCAAAGCACGCTGCACGTCACCCGGCTCCAAGTCTCTCTCTGAAACAGGAGAGGAGGCGGAATTTCCTGTTACAGAGATGCTTCAGCAACGGTGGCATAGCGTGCTTTCACTGCAGCGGCTGTGAGGAGCAGGGAGAAGGAGTTGCAGAGGAGAGGGTGCTGCCCGAATGCTGGAGAGGTAAGAAGAGGTGCTACTGCCAGAAGAAAAAGGGAGAGAGTACAGTTCTGTGAATTCATTTTGGCACCCCTGCTAAGTTTGTGTATTTCAGTGAATCAATAACAGAAGCAGACAGTCTCTACATGGTACAAAGTTAAAAACACACACACATACACAAAAAAACCCAGATGGAGAAAAGTTCCCTACAGGACCAAATGGAGAACATGCACATACACACAAAAAGTTGGGAAGGGCCATAGACTCCCAGTAAAAACAAGGATCCCAAAATTAAAAACGTAAAATATTAAAACTCCACTGGCGCTGCCATCAGAGTTGCGTAGGGAAACCCCCCCACATCCTTCTGCAAATTCTAATGCATAATCACTGTCTGCGGATTTTAACAGACTGAAAATGTTAAAAAGTGAATACAGCAGGTGCAAAATTCTGTATACCCTTCCAATTGATTCATTAGTTCTTTTTTTAGGTTGTTAACAAGACCCAAAAGGTCTAGTGCACTGTTCCACAGTGAAAGATCTACGAGACCATGGCAGCCCCCCTTTAAACTCCCCCCAGGAATCTCCCCCTAGACACTCCTATGACCCCCCCCCCTCCCCTCCAACCTCCCTACTCACCTCTTCAGGGAGGAGCAATGCCCAACGTTCCTACCCCTGGTGTCACCATCTTTCAAAATGGCAGTGCCTGGCCCCTAATGGTGTGTTACAATGCACCAATAGGGGTCAGTCTGCCAAATAAGGCAATTCTTCACCCTCCGCTACCTCAGTTCCAGCTAGGCAGGGAAATATCTAGTGTACCTGAATCTAATGCGCCTTGACCTTACATTTTAGCGGTGGTTAGTAAGAAACCTAAAATCCAAATCTATGGTCAACAATGAAGGACTTACAGGAAAGAAAGATTTTGAAATGGCTTTTGGTCACCAGACTTGAATACTATTTAAAATTTGTGAGGCAATCTCAAAAACATGCAGTACATGCAACAAGACCTAAGAATATTTGAGCTAGAAGAGTCCTGCAAGGAACAGTGAGGAAAATAAATTCAAAAAGCAAGAATAGAAAGATTCTTAGCTGACTGGAAACCCTTATTACTGCCAAAGGAGGTGTTATAGAGTGCACAAACTTTTCAGCTGTCATATTTGCTGTTTTATAATTTGAATCTATAAAAATAAAATATTCCAAATAAATAGTAATAATGCATTAAAATTTGCAAAAAGATTTTGTGTCTAACTTTGTACCTTGTAGAGATTGTGTTAGCATCTGCTGACCGAAGAATACATTTAAGTTAAGATGATGAAATATTTTGACACTCACTTTAGAGGACTTAAAGATCTGGGTTTCCTATCACATTAGAAATGATAAAATTATACTCCTTTGTTACCTTCTGAGCACCCATCGATCTCTGTTTCTCACCCACCCCCTTCCCCTACCTTTCCCTCAAGACTGTCACTGGAATGATTTTAAGTTTCACCTATATATTCTGATATCGTCATCTTTGGCTCAAATTGTCTAACCGTTGGAAAAAAGATTGTGGCTTTTGAATGCTACTCAAAAATATATAGTCAGTCAGTAAAAAGGGTACTATCTTCTTTTTCTTTTTTTTTGTTTTGTTTGGTTCTATTTATTATTAAAAGCAAATTTATAATGATTTGTGGAATAGTGTTAACACTGCAGAGCAGTCTTAAAGGACACAGTGGACTACTACAGAGATAACATGAAAAGGCAAAAGAAAAAGTATCAACTGGAATGCTAGACTGCAATATAATGAAACAATGAAATCTTATTTAGGGGGTCTTTTACTAAATATAAAAGGGCACTATCACCTCTTTGTTCCTGCTGGTCATCCCTCTCCTTATGAACCCAAGCATTCTTCTGGCTATGACCATCGCTTTTTCTACCTGTTTGGAAACTTTAAGGTCATCAGACACAATCACCCCCCAAGTCCTGCTCTTCCTTTGTATACAGAAGACTTCACCCCCTATATTGTACCGTTCCCTCAGATTCTTGTGACCCAAATGCATGATCCTGCATTTTTCAGCATTAAATCTTAGTTGCCAAATATTGGACCATTCCTCAAGCTTCGCTAGGTCCTTCTCATGTCATCCACACCTTCCGGGGTGTCCACCCCGTTGCAGAGTTTGGTATCACCCACAAAGAGACAAACCTTACCAGACAGCCCTTCCACAATATCACTCACAAAGATGTTAAAAAGAGCAGACCCTAGGACCAATCCCTGTGAATAAGCCCTCTCCTCTGTCTTAATATTGAACCACACCATTCAGTGATCACTAGATGCCAAATGGTCTCCCCACTGTGACATCAGAAACATTCTCTTTGTTTGTAAGCACCAGGTCCAGAACGCTCCATCCCGCATCAATTCCGTTACCCACTGCTGAAACAATTCTTCCTGTAGGGAATCCATTTCCCTCTTTCCAGTTTAACCCACAGTGCTTCTTCCGTACCCCATGTAACCTGCAGTTCTGTTACTTTAATATTATTCTTAGCATATAATGCCACTCCTCCACCCTTTTTTCCAATCCTGTCCTTCCTAAGTAGATTATAGCCAGGTATAGTTATATCCCAGGTATAGTTATATCCCAGTCATGGTTCTCCGTGAACCACATCACCATGATTGCCACTAAATCCAAGTCAGCTTCTATCATTGTAGCCTCTAGATATAGAAATTTGTTTCCCATACCGAAACATTGGTATACAAGGCTCTCCAGATGTTACTCTTTTTTTTCTCTTCTATAGGGGAATTCAATGACCTACATTCCTGAGGGTTATTCATGGCTTTGGGGCCTTTTTTACCCATCCCCAGCAAGTTTAGTTTAAAGCCCTCTTTAGTATTTTAGCCAGTCTGTTGCTGAAGACACTCCATCCCTTCCTTGATAGATGGATACCATCACCGCTCAATAGCTCTTGGAAAGTCATCTCATGGTCTAGGAAACCAAAGCGCTCATGCTGGCACCAACCATGCAGCCACACATTTAGCCTGGCACCAACCATGCAGCCACACATTTAGCTCCAGGATAAGAACTTCTCTCATTCGGCCTTTACCCTCAACAGGGAGGATCAATGAGAACATCACCTGTGCACCTATAGTCATATCTGGTCTGCTAAAAGTTTTGTATAATTCTTGTAGTTATCATTTTAATTTTATTTCTTGGACATTAAGGCTCTTAACCTTTGTTAATATTTTAAAATTTTGGTATTCTTGACAAATATTCTCTTTAAGGATAACCATTGCTGGCAATATATCATTAACCACATGCCCCCATGGTGTTATTGCTATAATATCTATATTCACTGTAATACTGTGGAATTAGTGGTGTGTAGATGTATATTTGGCATATCTTCTCCTGCCAGAAATGATGCAGTTTATGGTACAGTATGCTGGTTACAGACCTATGCAGGAACGAGCGTCATAGGATTGATATGTTGATTATGATTCTAAATGAAAGCATATGACTGCTGTTGCTTCTACTCTGCTCTGCTCTCCTGTATCCCTTTCTGGTGCTGTTCAAAACTATAGGGCTTTATTAGCTCAGGCCTCCTTGAATGCTTCAGCTTTCTGTATTGAGTACTTTAACTTCTAGTGCTACCTAGCTTCTTGTTTTATAGGCGTTCCATCTTCTTTCAGTGCTATGATGAATGACACCCAATTTAGGGATATTCCACTAGTAAGAAACAGGACAACTTTTCTGGAGTGTTTTATAACCTAGAAGCTGTAAAAAAAAAATCCTACTGCTTACACTAATGATCAGCCAAGGTCACATCTGATACTGATTGTTTCTCTTTTCAAAATGCTACAAAATGTATTACTAATGCTACTTATCCTAGACTATCCAGTTCTTCCAAGACCCCTGCACCCTTTGATTATTCTCCCATGTATTTACCCTTAGGCTGGTTCCTTCTGTGTGGGGAAAATAGCTTTCTTGTATGTTCCTGCTAATGCCTCTGGAGGACCCTACACTACTGGAAGACTTACCATGGTGCATTCCTGAGGTGGCCCTCTTCCAGACATGCTCATGACTGTTCCCTCCCCCTAGATCACTTGCTAATCAGTTTTCTCCTAACTACCAGTCTGAAGTGCATTTGTTTTCTAAAGCTGAAGCCCTTGCCCTAGCTACTTCTTTGACTGGTATACCTGGATTAGCACTTCATGTACATATAGAACAGACAAATCTTGCTTGTACCTTAGCCAAGACTATTAATCGCACCTCCTCTCTTATTGCTGCCTTGACCCAGGACACACATAAGTTGTCATTCAGAACCGCTTTGTTATTGACTAATTTACTCCTTAGGGCCAACCATGGGTGTGATGAGCTTGAGGGGATGTGTTGCTTTAATTTGACTGATAATGGTGTTCTGTTGAGCAAAAAGACCTATGAAACCTATCTTCTTGTATTCAGCACTCCACTGCAGGGATTAGTTTGCTATCAAGTATTTCTGATTGGTTTGCTAGCTGGATGCCTAATATTGCCTGGTTTCGTGGCCTCTTCCTTACTGTAATAGGCTTTACTGCTATGTGTATTGTTCTGTGCTATTTTCTGCAGTATGGCTGCTCTCTTTAGCAGCAAAGTAAGAATGTGTTTTCTACCCCTCCTGCTGTTCATAATGCTATCATGCTGCAGACTGTCACTGGTGATGATGTCGTTGCCTCTCTTTTTGAACAACTACCTTTTTCTCCTTGTGTGGGTGACTCTGGACAGAACCAAAGGGGAGGGGATCCAGGAGAACTGTTGGGGTCTGATAGGGGATGAGGCAGAAGTGGAAAGTCTATGTCAGTCACATAATGAAAAGGAATGGTTAAGGTCCTCTGAAGCTGAAAACAGTAGCCTTGAAGGGTATGTATGAGCTGTGAATATTTGGCTGAGGTTAATTATCTGTTGAACCAAATGTACTAGTATAGTATTTAAAACTACGACATAAAGGTAAAACATAGTAGATGACGGCAGAAAAAGACCTGCACGGTCCATCCAGTCTGCCCAAGAAGATAAATTCATATGTGCTACTTTTTTATTTGTACGGTCCTCTTCAGTGCACAGACCGTATAAGTCTGGCCAGCCCTATCCCCGCCTCCCAACCACCAACCCCGCCTCCCAACCACCAGCTCTGGCACTGACCGTATAAGTCTGCCCAGCACTATCCCTGCCTCCCACCACCGGCTCTGGCACAGACCGTATAAGTCTGTCCAGCACTATCTGAGCAAAGTACATGTAGTTTAGCCAAATGAGGATGTGTGTGGGCCAGAAAGATATGGTGTACCTGTAAATGTAACAGAAAGGGACTGAGAAAGTAAAAGCGTGTTGCTTGCCAATTATGTATCTGTATCCTGAAAACTGCTAATAAAAACAGCTCAGCTGAACTAGGGATTGGAAGCCTGTCTAGCAAAGTTGCTGGGTTTGCAACTGCAAGAGGGTCTCTCCTAAAATTTTACCTATCATTTTATACTTGTAACCTGTGTTGTGTGTTTATTTCCTTGAACACACCTTGGGCTATGAAACCTAAGAGCTGAGTTAAGGGCAAGGAATACCCCAAGTTTTAAATAGCCATCAGTTCTATAAGAACAGAAAAGCTTCATTGCATAGACACTGATCCCTACTAGTATGTTATGTTCTTGCAGAAATCACGATTTGGCCAGCTATAAAATAGATTCTACAATATTTAGTCCAACATATATTGATCCTTCTGCTCCAAGTTAAGAATGTGTTGAAATGTGAGTCTAACCAATGTAATGGCAATATCTTCGAGTAGGCAGAAAGCAGCCTATATATATATATAGGCTTTTTTTTTTTGTTATTCTTGTTACAAAAAAAAAAAAGAAAACTGCTAATATTTAAAGGCAACATGATTCTAATTTACTAACTGGTTAGATTGATCCAGTCAATCAGAAGTACATATTTTTGTCCAATGTGGTTTTCATATGCACAAGTTCACTGAATTCCAATCTCGTCTTCTGGTGCACAAAACAAATAGAAAAATGTCCTGAAATTTGCATTTTTCGACTATAAAAAAAGTAATAAAATTAAAGCGCATATTGCCCTACTGGGCTTCGTAACTATTGTAGTTTCTCCATCACCAAAGGGCAATCAAAGCAGCTTGTATGTAACAGCCAAACAAAATAAAGTGCACCTGCAACATGAGTCCTTTTATACTACAAACTGTCGGTTTGGACAGCAGAGGGGTGCTACGAGAGTCCACAGATAGAGCAGGATACACACCCAGCACGAAACCATCTTAATCCAGAAGGTAGACCAGTTGCTGCGGAACAGGTTTTCTATATCCGCCTCGTTGAAACTGAAACCAAAATAGAATTGAAACCCAGTAAGCGAGGTGTAAATCTATGTAGTTTCCTCAGGCCATTATCTTTGAATTGTGGAGAACACCTGATTGCTATGACAAGAACACGAGGAAAGGGAGACTATTGGTGAACTTCAAAGGAAGATCACATGTTCTTGCCAACCATGCTGATTTGAATTTTTAAAGAAGTACTCATTTGTTTTTTGCACCTAGTGGCTGAAAATAATAATTTCTTAAAAGGAAATCCTTACATGCATCGCTGGCATCAATAATCAGCAATTTTGTGAGTAACTGCTAGGTACTATTCTATAAACAATGCACCTTAATTGCTTAGCATGCAACTGTCAAGGGGCAGAGCGTGGGCATGTCACCAAGTGATGTACAGAACGTATAGAACACTATCAGTTCCATGTGCTGCACGGTGCACTTAGGCATACCAATATATACCAGCCTTTGACCTGTTTAAGTAGCTTTGCACTAGTATTCTATAATGGCTTAGGTGTGCCATTATAGAATTAGCGCTAAGTGCACCCCTTTGTGGCACCTACAATAAGGTAAATATATAAACGGGAGACCTATCAAAAAACACCTAAGTCAAAAGAATTAACTTATAATAACTTAGATCAAATACAATAATCCACACACACAGCGGAACCAAATCGTCACCGCTGCCTTATGTATCCTACACTTTAAATTAATTTATGTGATAAATGTGCTCAGTCCATACCCATTACAACCATTATATCCTCAAGAGGAATATGTGGTAGAATCACAGATTTTTGGAACTATCATAGCACATTGAATGTTCTGCCTCCTTATGGTGTATGTACATACATCTACAGCAGCTGAGCGTACTTAGTATCAAAAACAACTTTAATACAACATACTAGATATTGCATTACCAACTACCTGCTCTTAAATCTATGCATATATATATTGCTCCATCCTCAAATTTAAACAAATATTGGCATATATGCAGTTCAGTACAACCACAGCTATGTGAGAGCAAAATGTATAGAGAATACTACCATTATATCCTCTTGAGGATATAATGGTTGTAATAGGTGTGGACTGAGCACATTTATCACATAAATTAATTTAAAGTGTAGGATACATAAGGCAGCGGTGACGATTTGGTTCCGCTGAGTGTATGGATTATTGTATTTGATCTAAGTTATTATAAGTTACCTACAATAAGGTATCAATTTATAGAATTATCACCATATTGTTTATTTCTCCCTTCTATTTATTATGTAGCATGGAATTCAGGGAACAATTCTGCTTGAAGGAAGACGTGAGTCTCCACAGACTCAGGAAACAAGATAATACAGAGCATGAAAGGAGAAAACTAACTCTTGAACTCCTCTCTAACAAAGAGTTGGGGTAAGAGGTTGAAGCTGATGTATTACAAAGGAGCTTGCAGGCTGTGATAATATTTAAGCAGGTCCAATAAAAGGCAGCCAAAGATGATGTACATGAGCTTTTAATGGTCATTAACCTGTGAAAAAGCCATACGAGTATGTAACAAAACAGAATCATTTTCTTTTTTTTTTTCCATGCCTTTTCACTAATGGTACTTGAGGTGCGAGATAGCAAATTAGTAAAGAGTTAAAAAGAAAAAAAGCAATACCAAATGTTGAATTCACCTAAGGAGTATCTTTGCTTGCCACGAGGTACTGAACAGGACAGAGGAGCTTAAAATTAAACACATTTTATAACTCTTGGTGGCTACAAGAACCAAGGCCACATGGGAAGCAATGGGGAGCATTGTGTATTATACTGAGACTGCCATTGTTGATTCACATAGTTCTTTTTGTTTTAGTGGGAGTTTGGCAATTTCATAGCATGTGGGGGGGGGGGGGGGGGTCCTTCGTATGTTCTATTTCTCTGTTAATAAAAAAAAAAGATTGAAACAATAAATGCAATTTATAAGATATCTATGTGATCTTATCTGTGGAACTCAATGGTTTTATGACATCTGCAGTAACCCGCCATACTCTTTATTAAAGTATCTTTCTACAAATAATGTGATACTTGGGAGTGAAAGAACTAAAAAGGCAATTCTATAAAGAGCGTCTAAATTTATACACCAATAGCACAAATAAATATATAGAATATTAGCACTTACACATGTGATTGGCACCAATAATTTGACAGTTATCCCCCGGATTCTACGTAGCGTGACTTAATTTTCGCGCGCGCAAATCTGGTCAAATTCTGGATTTGCACGTACAACTTAATTAGTTAACAAGACAATCAGTGCCAATAATTACCAATTAAGCAATTGACACTAACTGGCATTAATTAGAATTTACACGCACAATTGTCTAAACGTATTCTGTAACATGATGTGCGTAAATAAGTTGCATAGTTGGAAAGGGGACGTGGCCATGGGCAGGTCATAGGCGTTTCTAAAATCTATGTGTATTGTTATAGAATATATCTGGTCCGCACCTAATTTAGGCGTCGGTATTTACGCCAAGATTAACTTGGTAATTGCCTGCAACTAAATTTAGTTGTATGGACTGGCATATTCTAGAAACCGTGCAGAAATTTACTACTACTTAACACTTCTATAGCGCTACAAGGCAGGCGTACTTTATAGAGTACGCCTAGGCATATTTCGTTTCAAAACTGTTTTTTAGGCATGATATATAGAATCTAGTTCTATATGTGTAAGTGATTGGCACTATTCTACATATAATCGCCTAAATCACACAGGGGCCTCTGTACTAAGCTGAGGTAAGTCCTAGTGCATGCTTACTATAGCTTAAAAGGGCTTACTGCAGGATGTGCTCAAGCATTCAATGGTAAGTTCCAAATCTAGGTACGTAAACCATGGACTAAAATTTTTTTACATTTTTCCTGTGGATGGGGCATGTCTGGGACAGGGGCGTAGCCAGACTAAGGCGGGAGGGGGGTTCAGAGCCCGGGGTGAAGGAGCACATTTTAGCTCCCCCTGGCGCCGCCAACCCCCCCTGCCATTGCCGACCCCCCCCCCCCCCCCCCACCGACAGCCCTGCACCGCCGCCAGCCCTCCCCCGCCTACCTTTGCTGGCGGTGGACCCCAATCCCCGCCAGCCGAGGTCCTCTTCTTCCGGCGCAAGGCTTCGTTCTGTTTGTGAGTCAGACGTCCTGCACGTTGTACGTGCAGGATGTCAGACTCACAGAAACAGAATGAAGTCTTGCAGATCAGCCAGCAACGTGGCTTGCTATTTTAACAGAGGATTCCATTTTATGCAATAGGACCCCTATGATAAAATAGCACAACTTGTGGTAAAATAACCTGTCTTAATGGTAGCCTGTGTTCATAATTCCTCCCCCCACCCAAGTGGATAACTCAAGGGCAGAATACAGTCTTCAATGTTACACCATAAAAATTAGGCTGCCCATGTCTTAGTGCCTCAGACAGCAAAACTAGCAATGGACTATTTGTCACTGCTTTTATTTAAGCCAAAAAGTGTAATTTCCATAAACCCTCCACTACAGAGAACAGTTTGTCACTACTAATTTTGGCAATTAGCTGATTAAAAAAAAATTAGTACAATAAGCAAATAAATATCACTCACTGGAACCAGCTGGTTACAGTCATCATCACATAAAGCGATCCAAGGATAAACACGAAGTGAAAATAGGCATAGCTGTACACTGTACTTTTTTTTTCATCATAAAGCACTTGCTGTCCTCCCCGTGCTGGTTCACTTTCATCAATCTCAACTATGCAGAAATAAAAAAACAGTCATCTTTTAAAATTAACTCATTGCCTAGAAGATTGTCAGTTATGTCTTATCTTTAATGAAAAGTATTAACTGAATTAATCATGTTTAGTAGGGGATGCATGGCCAAAACGTTTGGTTTGTACTCACTGAAAACAGATTTTTACCAATTTTCAGGTATTTTTGTGTTTTGACCTATTTGGATTTTTTAGGCATGCATTGTATGAGAGCAGGAACTTAAAAATATGTGTAATCAACTATATATTTGTAGGTATATGCATGCACAAGCAATTTAAGTGAGCAGGAGAGCTCCGGCCTGCTTGAATTGCCTGGTGTCACCCAACTGCCAATATTCACTAGCACTTAACCAGGCAGTGCTGCTGAATATTGGCGCTGACAGGCCCAAAAAGTAGTGAGCAGGTCAAGGACAGTGATAGGGATGGGCCGGCAGTTATGCAGGTGCCAGCAATATTCAGTGCAGGGACCCACATAGCTACGTGCCCGAAATTAGAACTGCTCAAAAGGCGTCCTAAATTTCGGCCACTTAGTTATGTGTGTGCCGGCACTGAATATCATCTGGCACCCATATAACTACGCAAAAGATGCCTGGAGCCCTGCAAGCACCCCCCCCCCCCCAAAAAAAAAAAAAAAATAAGACAGCCCACCTTCCTTCCCTTCCCCCTCTGCCCAGGCTATGACATTCACTACCCCCTCCACACTCTGGGTAGGGTCTCAGACCTACACTAGCTCCTTGGTGATCCAGTGGAGGCAGGAGCGAAGCACACTAGCTTCTGCCCCTTGTGGCTGCCTGAAGAAAATGGCTGCCGTGTCCTCTCACAGTACTTGTTTAGTTCCAGGATTTTTTTCAGGCAGTCGCAAGGGGCAGGAGTGAATGGACTTCATTCCTGCCTCCATCATCCCCACTGGACCACAAGGGAGCTAAGGTAGGCCACGCAGGGAGGAGGGACGGGTACTGAATGACTCGCATAAGCTCAAGCAGCTAGCATTGGGAAAATTAGCCCTGGATGTGCCCTGGCACTGAAGATCCGGAACAAATTTAGCCAGCCACAGTCTGCTTAAAAAACAAAACAAAACACTGACCGCTGCCGGCTAACTATTACCCCCTAAGTTTTTAGGTGCCCAAATAAACTGAATTCATGCTTGTGAATGCACCCCCTAGTGGCAAGGTAAGCACCAAATTTGAAGAGCAAACCAAAAGTAATTTATTTTTACCATCTCCATCAGGCGTGCAGCAAAAACAGCAACGAGCTACCTGCAAAGCAGAGAGAGAGAGAGAGAGAGACATCAAGACTTATAAAATAAAATCTGTTTGCATGAACAGCATAAGCACACAGAAAAGCCAAGAGAGTAAAAGGCTTCAAATCCTAAAGATTTTCTACTTCATTAGTGGCCACTAATGAGGAATGAGGGTTGTATGGCAGTGGCACTTAATCGATCAGTGCCACTGAATATCAGCTCTGACCACGAAACTGAAAGCCTGCTATTTTGTGGGCGGTCCAGGGACAGAGTTGACATGACTAAAAAAAAAAAAAAGAACACTCAATGTCGCCAGTTCAGTATCTAACACAACATTTTTTTACCACAAATATATAATTGAAAGTGCCCTTTTGTGTATGGGGTGGAGGGGGGACCAGAGGCCAAAATGTCAACATGTAGTAGCAAAGGCAAGGATAGCAGGCTGTGTCTACATTTTTGACTAAGATTGTTTTGATTATGCATCATATATGCGTTTTCTTAAACTGTTAGCACAAATGGAAATCTTAAGAACAGCAATACACCCATTTCTTCCGATTAATGTACTTTTCTAAAATGTTGGTTTGTGATATATTGACAGCAAGATTGGAGTAAAGCTCTGGTCAGAAACATTTCTACAGGCTTCAACTGGATGACCAGATAGTTAGATCAAGGGATAGCGCATGGGACAAGAACATAAGATAAGAGCCCTAAGGGAGAGAAAGAAGTAGATAAGAGATGAGCAGACTAGATGTACTATATAATCTTTACCTGCCATCATTTTCTGTGTTTCTATATTTCTTAGAATACTTCCTAAAACCACTGACTTCCACTTACACTCATAGAAAGCTAAAACATATTAAACTTATTTACACAAGGAGATTCACCATGCAGAGATTTAAAGGGGATGTAGCTTGCGTGGGATTAAAATCCACACATACATTCCCATTTTACAAAGAGAAAACACGTATATAGGGGAAAACTTCCATACCAAGTTTTACACCTGCTGAGAGGCACATATAGGAATTTTTAAAAATTGGTCATTTTGGCCAACACTACACAGGCGTGTGTCATTGAGTTCTAGAATGCCTATATATATATATAGGCATTCTAGAACTCAATGACACACGCCTGTGTAGTGTTGGCCAAAATATATATATACATATATACACACACACAGAGGGGCCTAATCAAAAGGTCGTCCAAGTACGAATTAGGACGTGCTTACGAAAACGTCCAAAATCTGGCATGTATAATTGAAAAATAGTATGAGCGTTTTTCGACAATCGATTATCCCTGTTGCAAAACGCCCAAATGAGGAGCGCATAAGCGTTACTAAATAGGGCGCCCTAACACGTTCGATTATCGCAGGTGAAAACGACCAAATCAGAAAGTGTGTAAAAGAATGTACATAGGTGTACCGCAAGTACAGTACATGCTGTTCTGGACATCCAGGTAGGGAAAATATGAGGGACGTTTATACGCGTCAACTACAGAAAGATCATGCTGCTCCACCGAATATTCCTCATATGTGCCCTATCTGGATGTCCGGAACTGCATGCACTGTACACCTACTGAACATGCAGCTATATGCATATTGTGTATATGTGAAAAGGGTCGGGTGCTTCATACTAATCTATATAAGGCAAGTTCCGCACGCATAACAACCAGGCATGCACGTCAAAGACGTCTATACTTATGACGGCGTCCACGTGCTGATAGGGCCATATATGGGATGGTAATCCATATATGGAGCTGTGCACGAAACGACGTCTGTCACGCAAGGACGACCATATAAGGCACTTGTTTTCCCACACCTATTCTCACTGAAAAAGATGGCGCACTTACGGAGGGAGCCAAATTTCAGTGAGGCGGAGAGCCTGCTGCTGGTGCGGCTATGCCTTAGGCACCGGCACCGGCACAGGCTCATCACCCACCACCACCTGCCCCCCAGGCTCCAGGTCATGAGAGCCTGGTCCCGCATCAGGATGAGGCTTGAGAGGTAAGTGTTTGGCACCCCCCCCCCCTCCTGTACTTACACATATAACAGCTCCCTCATCAATGTAGCCAGTAACTGGAGTGTGCATGCAAGGATGAGTAATATGGGTACATGCACAATCAGTAATAAAATGTATGTACTTGAAAGGACGACCATTCCCATATCCCTACAATAATGTATTTCATTATTTCTTGCATTTGTATCCCACATTTCCCACCTCTTTGCAGGGTCAATGTGACTTACAATACATCATGAATAGTGGAAACATTTAACAAAATAAATGTATAGCATACAGAAGGATCTTCATAACATGGTAATGATAACACATATAAAGTAGTTTTACAAGCATAAATTATAATGCATACAAATGGTACTTTCTGGCCTCATGGCCACCTCTATGGCATCATCTGCATAGGAGCCAACTCGGTGGCTGCTGTGGGTGCTTGAGCACCCCCAATATTGAATAAATTTCTTGTATATGTCCAGGGAGGGGTGATCTCCACTGGGGGTAGCACCCCCAAAAATTTTAAAAAGGTGGCTCCTATGAATCTGTACCAATGGAGGTGGTCCCCCCCCCCCCCAACAGTGTTGACCCTCTCTGCTATTTGATTGACAAATGAATGTGTGTGCAGAGGGCAAGAAGGACCGTCCCCTGACTCCTGCTCTACAAACTTATATCTTACAGACACTTCGGGGTTCACAGGGACCTTGAGTCCCTGAGGAGGAGGTTCCGCCGTGTGAGGCGGGAGAGGCCAGATCTCATCCGGGCAGTGCGACAGCACCTCAGGGCTCACCGTAAGTATTCAAAAACAGGACACCTGTACTGATTTGTAAATATATTTATTGAATAATGCAAATGTCCTGTACAATATCACTTTTCATGTGAATAATAGCCAACTAGTAAGTAATAACATATCTGTCCCAGATCAAGGATGCAGGTTGCAGGTACCCTCCCATGACTGTGGCTGCAACTTCCAACGACCATCCCCACCCCCCCACCCCCGAGATGAATGAGATGACATGCCTCACTTTACTCTCCCCCTTTCTGGGGTGGGTGGATAGTGTGTCCTGGTAGACCTGCCTGAGGCCCTACTTTTACTGGATGTCATGGCCTCCCTCACATAAAAGTTATGTGCTATACACCCTTCCCACCGCCCCCCCCCCCCCCCCCCAAAAAAAAAAAACAACAAAAACAGGTCACCAAACCCTCGTCGCATCTCACAATGCAAACATGCTGGTCACCAATGAGTATGGTCTGCCAACATGTCCTGTGTGTTCTGTGTCAGAGCAGCTTCCAAGGTTCCCTGTCATGTCATCTGACGCATCTCAGTCCCCCATGGGTATAGGCCACGCCTCCTCACACCTTCCCCCATCCCCCGGCTCAGGCCACCCAGCTATTGCACTATGCAAGCCATGTTGCATGTGCTGATCTCATCCATACTCCTTTTACATACACAGGGCTCCAGCACCAGCAGGAGGAGCAGGTGGATGAGGAGAGCCACCTGAAAGAGGAGGAGCCAGGCCAGGAGGGGCACCTGGAGGAGGAGGAGTCAGCCCAGGAGGACCATCAGCAGGAGGAGGAGCCGGCCGAGGAGGCCCATGAGGAGTCGGACTCGGAGGAGGGGGTCCTCATCATTGATGAGGACATTATGGAGGACACCTCCCCACGTGCAGCTCCATCTGAGACGTCTCCCTCCCCTGGGCCATCTCCATCCCCTGGCCCAGCTCCAGCCCCTGGGCCACCTCCATCTGAGGCCTCTCCCTCCCCTGGGCCACCTCCAGCCCTTGGCCCAGCTGCAGTTCTGCGCCTCCTGCAGCACCTGGTAGATGGGCAGAACCAGGTGCTGCAGGAGCTCAGAACCATTAGGCAGGGTAATGAGCAACTCCACGGCCCACTGAGGGTGGTGCTGGTGCTGCTCATTACCCTGCTGATAAGAGGCCGTGGCCGCCCTTCATAGACTTGGTGGGGGGGAAGGGGGGTGATTGTTTGCATTTTGTGAGGGGGGGTTGTTGAGTGAATTGTTTGGAATTTGTGCGGGGGGGAATGTTGGAGGGGGGGTTGGGGGATATGTAGGGGTGTTGGGGAATTTTTGTGGGGAGGGGGGGGAATTTGTAGGGGTGGGGGTGGGGGGGATATGTTGGGGTTTGGACATAAAAAATATTTTTTCACATTTAATCTAACAGTGTATGCGTTGTGCATTACATATAACCAAATGGTGCTGTTGATGTGAGAGGAGGCAGCAATATGCATTGCATGAAATGTGAAGTGTGAATGAGAAAGTTGATGCATGTCTGTGATAATGGTGCCCATACAGAAGCCCACCTGTTCATTCCAACCTCCATGGCCCTATGTGCAGGGGGGTGGGCCGCGGAGGCTGGATGGCTATTTACTGTTGAGGGACACAAATGGCCATCCAGCCCCACAGCACAGAGTGGCATAAATAATAGATTTGTTGTCTAGCACTTCTGATCTGCCAAGTACACTCTTGCACATAACCCTAGGTAGCACATACATGATGTTTTCTCAGTGTGATCACCAGACACCCTTACCCACAACCATACCAAATTGGTGTGGGGGGGGGGGGGGCACCAAGGAGCTACAAACAGCTGCCTCATCTTTTCACATTCTATGCATCTGCAATGGTATATAGTGCTGAGGAGAAAAGGGAAAACAATGGGAAAACCATTAGATGGAGGCTTACTGCATCACAGTTGCAATATAATACAAGAGTTACAGAAGGGCACAAATAAATATGGTGTTCATTATTTGGTGTTTGCTCACACCTTTTTCAGCAGTAGGTCAAGGTGACCTACATTCCAGGTCTTTCCCTGTCCTAGGAGGACTGTAAGTTTGTACCTGAGGCAATGGAGGGTTAAGTGGCTCGCTCTAGATCACAAGGCGCAGCAGTGGGAATTGAACCGGCAACCTTGTGATTACAAGGCTGGTGATCTAACCACTAGGCCACGGCAGCCACAGGTTGTAGCTACCTGCAGGTAATTTGGGTTTGGACCTGTAACCACAAACTCTCTCCCTCACCATGTCTTAAGGGCTCAGTAGGCAGTACCTATGGCCACCTTGAAACTAGTTTGCAGCCTACATGTTAGAAATGTTGTTGTTCCAGAACTATGGAGGATTGTAAGACTGTGTCAATACTATGCTAAAAACATGAATTGCCTATATTGTTCCCCCTCCTATCAAAAGTGAGAATGGGTGGCCATTTCATAAATGGGGACTGGGGTTCAGCACACAAACAAGGATTGAACCTACCGGGAACCAATACAGCAGCTGCAACAGCTGGCCCACAGCACTGAGGACCTGGCAGAACCACACAGTACGGAGCTGATGGCCTCCAACCAGTGCACAGGAACCTGTGGTGAACATACAGCTAAGAGTTGACTGCAGACAACATACAGTGAATGGACACTCCTTGATGATGAGCAGAAAGAGAAGAGGTGGCAGAGAAACAAGAGCTTACATGAACGTCTGTTTCAAAAATGTGTAGTGCGCCTTCTATCTTCTGGAACATTAGCTGGACATCTGCCTCAGTGAAATGACCCTTACCTAGGGGTGCTTGATTTGGTGCGATTGTAGCAATTTCTTAGCTCCCACAGACTGCCTGCTACAACCAGGCAGAGATAATGGGAGACAGTAAGGGAGGCTCAAAGGATGGAAACGGAAGCGTTGTTGGCTGAGGGAAACCACAAATAACAACCCCCTCCCCCCCAAAAAAAATACACAGGTGTACTGAAGCATATATTGCCAAACACAAACCTTAATATAAATGTGGGTAAGACGTGTGAACTCACGTGAATCAGAACTGCAAAAGTCCCAGTGCATAAAATCGCGGTTTAAATGGCAATCAAGAAGGGGAAGGCAGGTGGGGACGCCCATAGTTATCTACCCATAATCGAAATCATGCGCTCCAAATTGCTACCTCAGCTGGGCACGTTTAGGAATTGTGTGTATAATCGAAATTATAGCGCCCATATCAGACACGCCTTTCCTCCGTCCAAAATGGGCATTCCTGGCGACTATTTAAACGCCCACTCCGTATTTTCGAAACACCATTGGTACAATGCCGCCACACCAGTCCCCAACCAGGAAGGGTAATTTTTCTGATGCCGAGGTGGAGCTCCTGGTGCAGGAGATAGAGCAACGGCACACCAACCTGTTTGCTCCCACAGGGCAGAGACTGGCTGTGACCACCAAGCAGCGGGAATGGGAGGCGCCCTTATTTGGGCGTTTGTATCTGAGCATACGAGCGAAACGGACGCACTGAAAGTTTTGTTTCCATTATACTGATTTATTCTTTTTTGTGAGATAAACGTCTATCTCTCGATTTAGGTCGCACTATAGGCGTTTTTCCTCTTTCGAATATAAGCAGGACAGTGCACTCCATTTAAGTGCACGTCGGATAAGCGCATGCTGTGTTTAACTGCATGCCATACTTCGGTCCCATTTTTTGCGCCATCAATTTCTATGGAGACAAAATTCGGTTTAGTGCACTACTGATAAGTGAAAGATTCGCTTATATGCATGGTTCAAGACCGCTCCTCTGCAGGAAAGACTCTGCATAAGCGCGTGCATGGAATATGGAAGCCGACTGGCAAGTGACAACCAACAAGATTTCAAATTTACTGCCTCTTTAACTGCCAAAGGCAGAATAAGCGAAAGAATGTTGTTAGAGTGTACACTGGGGTTGTCGTTGTCGTTGCGGCGAAACTGTAAGACTTTAACACTGGCTGAACGAATAGAAGTTCTTAAAAAAATTAGAAAACAAACAAAGTCAAGCATCTATTGCTAAAGAATATGGTGTCAATCCCAGTCAAATTTCACATGTCTTGAAGCAGAAAGACCAGCTTCTGGAAGACTGGTAAAACAATACAAATCCACAACGGAAACGAAAACGGGCAGGAAAAGCTGAGGAGGTAGAAGATGCTCTTCTTCGGTGGTTTTCTCGAGTCAGGAGCAGACAGTTTCCTGTCAGTGGTCCACTGCTTATGGAGAAAGCTAACCAGCTAGCTGAAATCCTTGGACTAACTGAATTCAAAACCACAGGTGGGTGGTTGGAAAGATAGAAGGAGAGGAACAGCATAAAATTCATGAAACAGCATGGTGAGAAACAAGACGCGGATGACTTTGGTGCTGAAAATTGGGTTGTTTCAGTTCTTCCTATCATCTTGAACGAAGTTTGCACCTCGTGACATTTTCAATGCTGACAAAAACAGTCTCTACTGGCGAGTGATTCCTGATGGAACACTTGCATTCAAACATGCCGAAACTACTGGAGGTAAAATGTCGAAGGACCGACTGACGATCCTCCTTTGCTGCAATATGGATGAGAGTGAGAAGTTGGAACCCCTCATCACTGGGAAGAGCAAACAGCCCTGTTGCTTCAAGAAAGTTAAGCGACTTCCTGTGCCATACGAGGCTAATGCAAATTCATGGATGACTGGGGAAATCTGGAAGCAGTGGCTAAAGAAGTTAGACACTAGAATGTGGGCATAAAAGCGTCAGATTTTGTTGCTTTGTGATAATTGTGCTGCACACAGGGATGATGTCAGGCTGTCTAACGTCAAGGTGGTCTTCCTGCCACCAAACACTACCTCTCTGATCAGGGCATAATAGCCAATTTCAAAAAACATTATCGGGCTCTTGTGCTACATCGTCTGATGAGCGTTATGGATGACCAGACTGGCAAGGATAAACGTGCTATTGAACTGGCTCGTAATCTATCACTGTTGGATTCCCTACAAATGCAGAAAGAAGCCTGGAATCATGTTACACAGGCAGCCATTGTGAACTGCTACAAGCGGGCAAGCTTTGTTAAGGATGTGGAGAGGGACGAAACAGATGCAGCTGTTGCAAACACGTCAGATGAACAGGTTATTGACATCCCAGCCGGTGTTACTGAAGAGGAGTTCCATGGCTATGCAGTTGTTGATTACGATCTACAAACAGCTGAAGACAGCACTAATGTCGAGATATGTGCCTACACGCAGGCAACAACGGCTGATGATGGAACAGATGACGAAATGAGCAGTGAGGCACATGCTGACAAAATTCAACAACCTCCTCCTGTCACTTTTGCAAAAGCGCTGGAGAGTTTCAACACCATGTGGGGCCTATCTGGAGGCCACTGGATGTCAGTGCTATGACAGTTTTTACCGTCTGGCAGATGTAGTCTATGGAACTCACAGACCCAAGACTGTACAGAGGACTATAACTGATTACTTCAAGTAAGCCTAATGTCAGTTAACGGAGACTGTATACTGTACATATAATAATAAACAGTACTGTACATATGTTTATCAGATGTCAAGCTCCTTTGGGTCACAATGGTTAAGTGCACGCTCTGGTTAACTGCTTGCATTTCTTTGGTCCCAGACGCTTGCACTTAAGCGGATTGCACTGTATATGTGTGTGTCATTGACATATATACAAACAGGCATTCTAGAACTCAATGACACACACTCACAGGCATTCTTGAAGTCAATCACATGTGTATACATGCAGAGGCAGTCTAGAACTCAAAAACATCTATACACAAACAGGCATTCTAGATGTCTGAATTCTAGAATGCCTATACATATCTATGTCATTGACTTATATTCACAAACACATTCAGACATTCTTGAAGTCAATGATAGAGAGAGAGAGGGGGGGGGGGCATTGCAGAACTCAGACACACATATATAATACACACAGAGGCATTCTAGAACTAAAAACATCTATACATAAAAACAGGCATTCTAGCTATCTGAGTTTTAGAATGCCTGTGTGCATACGAATGTATCACTGAGTTTTAGAATACCTCTATGTGTCATTGAGATCTAGAATGCCTCCGTCTATATTTTGAGTTGTAGAATGACTATATATTTGTATCACTGAATTCTATAATGCCTATATGTGTATATACACCATTGAGTTCTAGAATGCCGCTGTGTGCGTGTGTCATTGAGTTCTGGAATGCCTTTGTATGCATGTCATTGAGTTCTAGAATGCCTGTGTGCCAGAGTTCTAGACTGTGTGTCATTGAGTTCTACAATAGAATGTCTGTGTATGTCATTGAGTTCTAGAATGCCTGTGTGTCAATTACTTTATATGCGCGTGTCCTTGAGTTCTAGAATACATATGTGTATGCATGTCATTGACTTGTAGAATGCCTGTGTGTGTCAGAGTTCTAGTGCCTGTATGTGTCTCAAGTTCTAGAATGCCTGTGAGTGCATGTGTCATTGAGTTCCAGAACACCTGTGTGTTATTCAGATCTACAATTTATTTAGATTTTGCTCACACCTTTTTCAGTAGTAGCTCAAGGTGAGTTACATTCAGGTACACTGGATATTTCTCTGTCCCAGGAGGGCTCACAATCTAAGTCTGTACCTGAGGCAATGGAGGGCTAAGTGACTTGCCCAAGATCACAAGGAGCAGCAGTGAGATTTGAACTGGCCACCTCTGGATTGCAAGACCGGTACTCTAACCACTAGGCCACTCCTCCACTCCAATGTCTGTTTATGTTATTAAGTTCTACAATGCCTGTGTGCATGTGTCATTGAGTTCTAGAATGCCTCTGTATGCGTGCCATTGAGTTCTAGAATTCCTCTGTATGCACATCACTGAGTTCTAGAATGCCTATGCGTGTGTGTATGTCTGAATTTTAGATTGCCTCTATATGTGTGTTTAACTGAGTTCTAGAATGCCTGTGTCTGCCATTGACTTCTAGAATGTCTAAGTAACTGTATCATTGTGTTCTAGAATGCCTGTGTCTGCCATTGACTTCTAAAATGTCTAAGTAACTGTATCATTGTGTTCTAGAATGCCTGTGTCTGCCATTGACTTCTAAAATGTCTAAGTAACTGTATCATTGTGTTCTAGAATGCGTGTGTCACTGAGTTCCAGAACTTATTTAGTGCGCTAGATATACCACAATTGATCCCTAAGGCAACTATATGGTTTACAATTTCTATTTCAGGTACTTTACATTGTCCCTAATGAGCTCACAACCTATGTTATATATTGTACCTGGGGCAATGGAGAGCTAAGTGATCTGCCCAGGGGCACACAGAGCTGCAAAGGGAATTGAACCTGGTTCCCAAGGATCTCAACCCACTTTTGACTGTCAGGCAACAGCGGTAATCGAACCCAGTTCACCAGGTCTGCAACACAATACACTAACCATTAGGACACTCCCCCACTCTAGAATGTCTCTGAATGTGTGTCATTGAGTTCTAGAATGCCACTGTGTCCGTGTAAGGCATTGTGTAAGGCATTGAGTTCTAGAATGCCTGTGTATATGTACGTATGATTTATTTATTTGTGACATTTATATACCACATTATCCCAAACAAGTTTGAGTTCAATGTGGCTTACAACAGTATAGTATACATAAAGAAGAATGCAAAAGAAAGTAATTTGTTGTAAGAATCCAATTTTGCAATACAATATCATAAACATACTGGGATAGCTATGGATGTTAACATTTAGAAAATTTATTATGAATGAGAAATTGTTTGAGTTCCAGAATGCCTCTGTATGTGTGTCTCATTGGGTTCTAGAATACATGTGTCTCATTGAGTTCTAGAACGTCTTTGTGTATCACTGAGTTCTAAAATACATGTGTCTCATTGGTTTACTATGTTCTCTATTACAACCTCGCTATCGGGATGCCCTATCTTCCCTGTTTTGGGTAATATCTTTGAAAGATACCTTATTCCAAACCAGGCACTTTTGAATGACTATCAGCCTTCCCCCAGTTTCTAGTTAAGGATTATCTATCTTCTCTTTAAATGCCAATGCCAGTAGCCTGGTCCCACCCTGGTTAAGGTGGAGCCCACCAGTCCGGAATACATTCCCCCTTCCTCAGAATGCTGCCCAGTTCCTAACAAATCTAAAACCCTCCTGTGTGTGTCATTGAGTTCTAGAATGCCTCTATGTCACAGAGTTCTAGAATGCCTCTATATATGTCAGTCAGTTCTAGAATGCCACTGTATATGTGTCATTGAGATCTAGAAAGCCTGTGTCTATATGTAATTAAGTTCTAGAATGACTGTGTATCATTGAGTTTTACAATGCCTGTGTATGTATATATGTGTCACTGAGTTCTAGAATGCCTCTGTGTGTGTCACTGAGTTCTAGAATGCCTGTGTATATATATCATTGAGTTCTAGAATGCCTGGGTTTGTTAGAGGGAAACAGTGGGTAGAACCTAGAAATTATATGGCAAAAACTCATCCCACACCTGTATATTTCCTGGCTCATAAAGGAAATTTTCACAGTGTACACAACTTCTTTTGAGATTGAGAGTTTCTGTATAACTTCACTGCTACATGAGGGAATGTGAAACATAAATGGACTATAACGAACAGTCAAAGCAGGTCCAACCTTTTTTACCTCAGACTCTCTCCACATATATCAGACTGATTCTCCCAATAACTGTCAGACCTTGGCAGCTAAACAGGGCAGAAAGAAGGATAGGGCCTTACAGAGAGGCAAGATCTGAATAACATAAACCTCCATTACTGAATTATCCATAGAGATGTCCAGACTGGCAGAAATAAATGAATGCATTACAGTATACACAGGAATAACACACCAATTCTACAATCATACTTTTATAAAAATTTGAAACATACCTCTGTCTCTAGCGGTGCTAAATTTCCCCTCAAGGCATCTGAGCTTGCACGGGTTGTTGAAGTCAAACTGTAAACAGATATATAAACAGATTTTATTCACATACAAGATGTAGGTTTCTGAATTCTGAAACATGGAGCATGTTAGAACATATACAAGACACCGTATACAAAGATCAGATTTGGAACAAGTGGGAAAATAAAACTTTCCAACCTCACTGCCTGATGCCACATTTCAAGGGTTTTATATGCACCATCACTATAAGTGTACAGACCACCTTGTGAAGAAGAATCTGAGGCCCCCAGTACACCATGTTTACTGGGGACCCATCATTCTTCACATAATCCAGCTAGACTTTAGTTCCAATGAAAATAATTGTGCTATTGTTGAAGCCAGCTTTAGCATTTGCAAACCAAGTCTTAAAACTTAACTTATACCTACAAGACTTGCAGCGATTTATTACATTTTGCAATCAGTTCCTGCAGACACTACAACAACTTTCACATGCACTGCTTGCAATTACACTTTCTCTCCCACTTTTGTAATCCTGGAGACTCTAGAATCTTGAGGCCCAGATACCCCACCTCCCATCAGGCCTAAATAAAAGTGCAAGAAAGAGCTCTCCCACAAAAATGCAAACAAAGCTTCACCCACTGTGTACATATGAGAAGTGCTAATAATTAGACATTTTCTTCTATGTGCAGCTTTTGCACTTGTTAGGGTACTGACAGATTTGTACATTTGTGACTTTACCGATACTACCGTGGCTCTTAAGGGTACACTAGTTTACACACTGTGCTGGAAATCTGCAACAAGAAGCAACTCCAACTCCACTGCATTAAGGGGCAATCTCCTATAAGAATCATGAAGTAACCACCCCTGAATAAAACTTCAACAAGCACCCAGTGGTAGGCTGTACACAAATTCAGCTCCGAGGAAAGGTACACAGCTAAGTACTAAACATTAAAGAACTGCAAAAGAAAAGGTAGGACTCAAAATGAGAGAGGTGATGGAATGACTTGCCTACAAGGAAAGACTAAAAAGTCTAGGGCTCTTCAGCTTGAAGAAGAAACAGCTGAGGGGAGATATGAAAGATCTATAAATTACTGAGTGGCATGGAAATAGTAGACGTGAATCTCTAATTCACTCTTTTCAAAAATACAAGGACTAGGGGGCATGTAATGAAGCTAAGTAGTAAATTTAAAACAAATCCGAGACAATATTTCTTCACTCAATGTGTAATTCAATTCTGGAATTCACTGCCACAGAATGTGGTAAAAGCAATTAGCTTAGCAAGGTTTAAAAAAGGTTCTGGCCAAGTTCCTGAAAGAAACGTCCATAAGCCATTATTAAGATGGACTTATCCCTAGAATAACCAGTATAAAATCTGTTTTACTGTTTTGGGATCTTGCCAGATACTTGTGACCTGGTTTGGCCATTATTGGAAACAGAATACTGGGCTTGATGGACCTTTGGTTTGTCCCAGTTTGATGATACTTGAGCAAAGGTAGAATTCAAAATGGAAAGAGCAAAGGTAAGATTCAAAATAGAAAAGAGGAGGATTTATAAACTATACCTGGAGTTAATTAAGCAAATCCTCTATACTCCTGGGAGTAGCTATGTTTGAACAGTGTCCCCATTAACTTCCCTCACACATGAACCGGTTTGGTCCGTAGTAGCCATGATGTTGGAAATCACATCACAACCGTAGCACTACTTATTCCTGGGATAAGCAGCATAAAATTTGTTTTTTGTTTTTTTTACTGTTTAAGGATTCTGCCAGGTACTTGTGAACGGGATTACCACTGTTAGAAAGCGGATAGTTGGCTTGACAGAACTTCTGTCTGTCCCAATATGACAAAACATTTATTTATTTATCCCACATTTTCCCACCTATTTGCAGGCTCAATGTGGCCTACATAGTACCTTAGTGGCGATCGCCAGTTTCGGTAGAACAAATACAAGGTGATATAGTAGTAGAGTATATTCATATGTTCTTGTGTACTAAGCAAATGCCAGGATTTAGGGAAGAAAAGCTCAAATTGAGCACACCCTATGTGAATTCACCCCGGCTGCCAAATTCTAGACCTCTCTGTCCATCTTCACAGAAGTACTAGTAACACAGGATCATTAAACTGTGCAATTATTATTATTAACAAACTTACCAAGAATATAAAACACAGCCAAAAAGAATAGTAGTACCCAAAGCAGTTACCAAGGTGGTATCTTGAGTGAACCCTTGGCTGAAGCTTGGTATGCAGATTGTAATGTTCTTTCCAGTGGCATCCAGGACTTTAAAAACACAACAAAACAAATAAGAGAAATGGTAAGTATCATCACCCATAACAAATGTGCAATGAGAACATTAAATACAATTGTTTCAGAACTTTCACATACAAAAAAGTGTTTAGCTTAGAGCTACCTGGATTTCACATATATTGTGGCAGACCTAGCAAATGATAACTTTAATAATTAGAAATGGCTGTGATATGAAATGGCAGTAACCAGTCAGAGGGGACTTCAATAAGAGAGTACCTAGGACAGGAGGGCAGGCAGGTGTCTATTTCAAGTATGTTCTATAAAGAAACATTGGTGCCTACATTTCCTTATAAATTATTAGTGCAAGTGGCAGGAAACATGCTCAAATTTAAGAAGTGGTTGTTGAAACTGGCCCTATAGCATGTGTAAATGTCCACACCAAATTGTCAGCCACAAATCCCCTAATTCTAACACTTTTGTGACTAGCACACAAAATTACAAGCACAAGTTATAGAATAGCGCCTAACTTAATTGTGTAAGTGGGCACTAATTGGCTTTAACTGCCAATAATGACCCTTAAGTTGTGGTAATTAGCACCAATTTACAGTTACTCATGTAACTGCACTTAAGAACTATTCTATAAACTTACCCCTGGATTTCACGCACTTTGAGAGGCATCTATGATCTCTCTACTTCTGCCGAAGGGACGTTCCAATCCACATCAGGGAAGCTGAATCTCCCAACAATAGCGCCTCCCCTTTCATACAAAGCTTATGAATATCTTCTATCAGATCCTTGACTGGCTTCTCCATTTGTGCCAGAGGCCTGTAGATAACACCTGTGTTCTATTCCTAGGTGTTGCTATTTTATAAATTTTGTGTCTTTCCTCTGGCTAATTTGAAGCGTTTTATGGTATTTATCTGTGTTTTCATGCTATTTATTTTATTTTTTATTTATTGCATTTGTATCCCACATTATCCCACCTGTTTGCAGGCTCAATGTGGCTTACATAGTTTTGTTAACATTGTCATTTCAGGCTATCGGATACAGTTAGTAATGTGTAGCGATTAAGGAAGGGAAGAAAGAAGAAGGAAGGGAGTGATTAGGGTAGTTATAGAAGGTGGGCTTTCATAATTGAGTGGGTGCTATGGCTGGGTATCTTTTCCAGTGGAATCAAATATGTACTTTTGCACCACTTAGGAGGTGTCAGCACAGAAAAGGCAGAAAACTTGTGGAGGATATAAGACAAGCTAGGGGGAGTGAAGTTTTTCTGGTGTTTATCCAGTAAGAACCCATATCAATATATTTTGAATTAAGGGTGTTTTCTCACTTAGGTTAAAACCTAAAATCACGAGTTCTAAATATAGTATTCTCACATTTTCTGTTGTATGATTTCCCCTTCCTCATTTTCTTTACAGTAGGCTAATGGGGGTGGGGGGGTCTTTAGAGGAAAGGTACTTTGATTCTGTATAAGGATCCTACTGCTTGTGCAAGTTTTTTTTGGCTTGAGTCAGTATTCTGGTAAATTGATAAATTAAAAAAAATTATTAGTAAAAAAAAAAATGCCCAGGATTTTATTTATTTATTTGTTGCATTTGTATCCCACATTTTCCCACCTATTTGCAGGCTCAATGTGGCTTACATAGTACCGTGATGGCGCTCGCCAATTCCGGTAAGAGAAATATAGAGTGGTCAAGTGTTAATGTTCATAGATGACAGAGCATATTTTCCAGCCTGTAGACCCTCTTGTGTCATGGGTGTTTACTAGATAAGTAATTCCATAATAGGAAAAACCAAAGGCCCATCGAGCCCAGCATCCTGTCCCCGACAGCGGCCAATCCAGGTCAAGGGCACCTGGCAAGCTTCCCAAATGCACAAACATTCTATACATGTTATTCCCGAAATTGTGGATTTTTCCTAAGTCCATTTAGTAGCGGTCTATTTGTTTTAAATGTACTACACTGTAGTTTCATCGCATACCCCCTAGTCCTATTATTTTTGGAAAGCGTGAACAGATGCTTCACATCCACCTGTTCCACTCCACTCATTATTTTATATACCTCTATCATGTCTCCCCTCAGCCATCCCTTCTCCAAGCTGACAAGCCCTAGCCTCCTTAGTCTTTCTTCATGACCTTTTGGAGGGATTGATAAATCATAGCATTTTATATAATCCATATATTTGTTCACACAGCCCATGCACACAACCACAGTGAAAGACTATGCCATGCAAACAATGTGTATTTTTACGCTGGTTAGTATTTTATAACATAGTAGATGACAGCAGATAAACACCTGTACAGTCCATCCAGTCTGCCCAACAAGAAAAACTCATTGTATGTGATACTTTATATGTAAGCCTGACCTTGATTTGTCCTTGCCATTTTCAGGGCACAGACTGTAGAAGTCTGCCCAGCACTGGCTTGGCTTCCCAATTACCAGTGTTGCCACCCAATCTCTGCTGAGTTTCTGTGGATCCATTCCTTCTAAACAAGATTCCTTAGTGTTTATCACACGCAGTTTTGAATTCTGTTACCGTTTTCATCTCCATCACCTCCCACGGGAGGGCATTCCAAGTACCTACCACCCTCTCTATGAAAAAATACTTCCTGAAATTATTCCCGAGTCTGCTCCCCTTCCACCTCAATTCATGTCCTCTAGATCTACCACCATCCTATCTCTGGAAAAGGTTTGTTTGCGAAATACCTTTTAAATATCTGAACGTCTATTATATCACCCCTGTTTCTCCTTTCCTCCAGGGTATACATGTTTAAGTCTCCCCTCATACGTCTTGCATTGCAAACCCCAAGAGGTCACTTTGAATGCACTAATGAGTAAAATAACACATTTCCGTGTGTTATTTGTGCCTAAAACTATGTATCACCTCATAAAATTACCCTATTCCCCCTAATTCTGTGAAAGTTGCCAAAAATTGCCCAAGCATTTTAAACAAGCTGATTAGAACCAATAATTGGCTTACCAAGCAATTATTGGCACTAATTAAATTTAATTGAATTTTACGTGCCTAAATATTATGCACGATCTAAAAAAGAGGGCACAGAAATGGGAGAGTCATGGGTGGAACAGGGGCATTCCTAAAATTAACGTGCATTGTTACAGAATAATGGGGATACATGTCTAATGTTGGCACATATATTTGAATCACGTTTCAGTTGATGCAAATGGCCGCACCTAAAGTTAGGCATGATTCCCGGGCATAAGAACTATTCTAATAAACCGTGCCTAACTTTAAGCAAAGCTTACAGAATAGCATTTTTCAGCACCAACTTATTTGGTGCCATATAAACAATCTAGCCCGTTATGTCTAGCTCCAGCATATGATCATGAAAATAGTAGGATTTTATTTATTTTAACTCACTGGCAAACGATATATGAAGTGTATTTACAAATGATGGAAAGCATTTTGATAAAGAGCAAGTATGAAAATTATTTCAATAATATTATATTAAAAGTATGTTATAAATTGAATAAGTAGATTAAGGTCATTAAAAAAAAAAAAGAAAAAGGCTATTTTTAAATTTGATCAAACACTTCTACTGTTGCTTTATTCAATAGAATAATGCAGAGAGAATCCTAGCCAACGTATAAAGCCACTCTCTTTGAAAGGTTTTCTTGTCTTTTGATTTTCTAGGAAGTATGTAAAACACTCCAAAAACCTGTACAACATCTTCTCACCAAGTATTATCTAAATCTCTTGTTTTAAACTAATCCTGGAAGCACAGCAGTCTGATTTTTCGGAAATGCATGATCCTTGTAATTTCAGCTCTGGTCATATTTTCCAAAAAGTCTCTTATGGAAAATCAAAAGCTATATCTTTAATAGTGACCCTGTCTGAAGCTTGGATCGCAGCAACCAGTGCCACCAACTTCCACTCCCTTTTTCAAACTTGTCAATTACTTCCTTGGAAAAAGCAGGTTAACTGGGAATTTAATCTAGAAACTGCCTTCAGTTCAGCTGATCACTTCCAAGGTGTCCTTCAATAAGATATGTTCCCAAGAATCACTGAAGCCAGCCAGTCTTGCTGACATTTCTTCAACAGCTTGGTTTTTTTCAAAGAGGCAGATTTCATTCCAGAAACCAGTCTGACTGGATTTCTGATGCAGTTTACCCTCCCTCTCCCCTCCCTGTCTATCTACTAACCTATCTAAATTAAACTGAAGCTGCAGAAACAAGGCAGTTCAAGAAAAGAAAATATTGCAGCAAGCAATATTCAATTAAAACAGAAATAGCAAAAAGCAGCAGGCCTACTGGCAGTCATGGTCTACGTATGCAAGACACTTAGGCTGCTTTAAAGGAATAAGTGGAGCAGCAGGTTATAAGCTAAGAAAAGATGCAAATTTCTGGACTACTGAGTTCCTTTAGATTACCCAAGGAAGCCTAGAACCTTTCACTTTTATTTCTTAATTTTATTAAAATTATTTCCACCAAAATCTTCATAGGGGGGACCCTTTACTAAGTTGTGGTAGGGGCCCTATGCTAGCGGTGGCGTCCATTACCACAGCAGGTAAAAAGCCCCCCCAAAAAAATGGCCATGCAGTAAGTTTGCACTTACCATGCAGCCATTTTAGGGGAAGCACTTTCCACCACCCATTGAGGTGGCGTGGTGCTGCCTGATTACCGCCGGGTAACCTACTACAGTAATATTTCTCTGGAAGTGCCAGAAATGTCACGCGCTGGGGGTGGAACTACTGCCAGAGGCCGCGTTAGGCCTGCGGTAGTTCCAATTTACTGCGCGGCAACCCTAAAAGGCCCCTAGATTTCTTATTTTAGTTCTGGAAAGCTAACAAGGCATCCTCCCTACCAGTGGCGTAGCTACGTGGGGCCACGGGGGCCTGGGCCCTCTCAAATTTCCTCTGGGCCTCTGGTTTTGCTGGCAGGGGTCCCCAACCCCCGCCAGCTAAAGCCTTGTCCAGCGCCAGTCTCCGGCGCCACCATGTTGCCTGCCCTTTCTTCCCCCTCACGTCCTGCATGCTCCTTTTAGTGAAATTCAGCATTCTCAGTTTCACTAAAAGGAGCGTACAGGACTTGAGGGGGAAGAGAGAGCAGGACAGGCAATGCGGTGGCGCCACAGTCCGGCGCTGGACAAGGCTTCAGCTGGCGGGGGTTGGGGACCCCCACCAGCCAAGGTATTTGCTGCAGCAGTGGGTGGGGAGCGGCTGGGTGGGGAGCGGCAGGAGGGGAGGTGGCGGCAGGGTGGCAGACCATAAATTGCCCCCCCCCCCCCCATCTTGAGGTCTGGCTACGTCCCTGCTCCCTACTTTTTAGAAAAGAACAGAAATGTTAAGGACAATTAAACAATATCTACCACCATTAGCAAGCTGTGATTTTAAATCATGTTAAAAGAGAAAAAAGGATGCCAACTTTGTAAGCAATACTAATTCCACACTCTCCACATAACCTGCTGGAGCAGTTAGAGCAAGCTTTTCTCTTATCACTTTGCCTTGGATGCCAAAAATAGTTTGGTTTATAGGTTTTTATGTAGAGTTAAGGAATTACTTAAATATTCAAAGCACCAAAAAAACTAAGTATTCTTGCAACAAGAAGATGGAGTATAAACTGTAAAGCTAAACAGACTCTGGTAATAAATAGAAATAAAACCAAAACATAAGATACCACCTTTTTTATTGGACTAAATACATTTTTTGATTAGTGTGGACATAAGAAAGGAAGTTGGGTCTTATTTGTGCTGTGAGCTCAAATCAAATGTGAAAGTGCCTTTTTGCAGCTATAGTGAAAACTGTAATAAAAAGAATATGCTTAAGCCGAAGAAATCTCAGGAAGTAAGTGAAGGGTTAGACGTTATGGTTATCAGATGTATAGAGAGGATGCGGGTATGACAGTTTAACCCGATGTTTAGAACTTATGATAACCTTTCCACAAGGGAGATAAGCACACCAAATATACATACAAAAAAAAGGTTCAGTTCATTCTGTATGCCGGAATAGCTTACTTCTACAATTTCATAAGCAGCTGACAAATACACTTTGTATTTACTGCTGTGCAAAGATGAAGGCATATAAAGAATATTAGCGTCAGAGATAACACAGGCATCACTACTACTACTACCTATCATTTCTATATATATATATATATATATATATATATATATATATATATGACAGTAGCCTTTAACAGGTTAAGGAAGTGACAAACTACTACTACTTATCATTTCTAAAATGCTACTAGACGTACGCAGCGCTGTACACTTGAACATGAAGAGACAGTCCCTGCTCGACAGAGCTTACAATCTAATTAGGACAGACAGACAGAACAAACAGGAGATAAGAGAATATTAAAGCGAGGATGATAAAATAAGGGTTCTGAACAAGTGAATAAAGGTTAGGAGTTAAAAGCAGCATCAAAAAGGTGGGCTTTTAGCTTAGATTTGAAGACAGCCAGAGATGGAGCTTGACGTACTGGCTCAGGAAGTCTATTCCAGGTGCAGCAAGATAAAACGAACAGAGTCTGGAGTTAGCAGTGGAGGAGAAGGGAGCAGGTAAAAGAGATTTACCCAGTGAACAGAGTTCTCTGGGAGGAATGTAGGGAGAGATGAGAGTGGAGAGGTACTGAGGAGCTGCAGAGTGAATGCACTTATAGGTAAATAAGAGGAGTTTGAACTGTATGCGGAAATGGATAGGAAGCCAGTGAAGTGACTTGAGGAGAGGGCTAATATGAGCATAACGACACTGGCATCAGACTAGGGAAAGGCCTCTGTGTTGTTTCTCTGAAACACTTTCACTGGTAAAGATTTGTTTTATATTTATTTACGCTAGCTTTTGAAGACAAGAACCTTTTTCCAGGAATTGTATTTATTTTTTTGTTTTGTTTCTATTATCATTAAAGTGAACACACACAGCAGCTAAACAACTTTATCCAAGCTGGCCCTGGAAATATCTAATTATTTCATTTTTTTTCCTCTTGTGTTTGTTTCTCTAATTGTACTTATTACTTATTTTGCTGTCATAAACTGGTGTTCTTTCCCTTGTTTTTTTTTATTTTATATTGTGAACTGCTCTGTTATTGTACAAAGGAAAAGCGTTATAACAAATAAACCATAAGCCACAGCTCTTTATGCCATCAAAGGGAAAAGAGACTAAAGAACAAAACTGAAAAGACAGAGAAGCCAATGCAGAAAAGCTCGTGTACAGCAGTGCACACGTGTCTGAATGCGTGGCTTCTACCACGAGCGTAATACTGCACCATGCATGGAAAACTTGTGGCTAATGGGGGGAATCCACCAGACACATTTTAACAGCTTTGCGGTAAGCGCAATTTCTTGTGCATAGGTCCTAACAAAAAAAAATGAAAGTGTCAGCACTGTAGGGGTATTTCCCTGTGAACTACCCTAAGCTGGTCTTGGCCTGTACAAGCCTATGACATCTTGGTATAATAAGATGGCTGCTGCAACTCTCTGTGTCAGCAAGATCCAGCTTCAGCTTGTGGAAAATCACTGACAGGCTTGCTGAAGCCAAGGACATTCTGTGTTCCAACCATCCCCCTTCTATCTCTGAGACGCTGGGAAGGGAGTCATACTTATGGCACCAGAAGTTACCATCTCCAAGGTCACAAAACAAAGAACTTGTTCTTGCCCATGCACTGGACTGTAGGGGAGAATTGGTCCAGGCTATCACCCGAGAGAGAGGTCTGGAAGAACACGGGGAGAGTGGGAGAAGAAAGTTAGTCGGGGACCCTCGGAGGAGGAGTACCTGTGAAGGACCTGAGAAATCCAGCAAGGCTCGGGGTGAGCTAGAGACTATGATACCAACCTTGTGACCTGCATAACTGGTGCAAATACCTATGGCAGAGATTTTGGCTCTGAGAACCAAAGGAGAGACGGGAACCTGCTTGTTTGCTGAGAAAGACCTGCACTACATAAGACACAGCTGAGATAGCGTCTGGGAAGATTCTGCTCCGGTCTTATCTGAAGCCGTCATCAGGACAGCGTGGTAAGATCACAGTGATATATTTCCTGGTCTGGGGTTAGGCAGTTGTTTTATCCAAGTACGACTGGTTTATGTCAGCTCTTGGTCAGGGAAAGCTGCTAATGTGTATTTTGCATAAGATGTGATAAGTTTCATAAGGATCATTAGGATATCATTTGTACTGTTCTAATCATTACTGTACGTAGTCTCAGGATAATCAGAGTGTAGTTAGACAATATATTTTGTTAGTGTGCATATTAGTAAGAGATATGATATTGCATATAAGCTATTACACAGTGTATTTTTCTACCTGTAATAAATAACAACAATTATCATCTGTGACGTGGCTTTGGTTCTTTGGCGAAGAACAAAACACTGGCAGGGTGCCAGCAACAGGGTTCCTTTATAATATTTCCCCTAGGCTGAGCGGGAACCTTGTAATAAGTATTATAAGGGAATAATTATTGCCCTAATTACTTATTTTCATCCTACAGCACATATCGGCACTTGTTCTTCTGCACCCAAATATGAACTTACAAAAGTTGCTTGCATATAATTTTTTGTGAAGCTCATATGTAGGCACAGGCGAACAGGCACCTGTGTTTTTGAAGCTTGCAGGGGCTTCCTTTTGGTTGCAAAAAAAGGGAAAGGGAATGGGGCTCGATATACCGCCTTTCTGGGGGTTTTGTAACTACATTCAAAGTGGTTTACATAGTATATACAGGTACTTATTCGTACCTGGGGCAATGGAGGGTTAAGTGACTTGCCCAGAGACACAAGGAGCTGTAGTGGGAATCGAACCCAGTTCCCCAGGATCAGAGTCCGCTGCACTAACCACTAGGCTACTCCTCCACTCAAACCTGCAGTTAAATCTCAAAAACTGGCAGGAAATTCCCTCCACAAACCACTGTATGCTGCCCTAGATCCGACATAAAAATTCTTGCAATAACCATGCATCAAAAGCCCCATTGACCTTTCTGCATTGCCAAGGAATACTCAGTGGCCTCATTAGCGTTTGTTTTAATGCGATATGCAGCCAGGTATTTTGCATGAGTTAATACCAGTGTATAATCCCTCTCTGCAATGCTCAGTGGGTATAACCCATGATCAACCAGCCCCAGGAGTATAAGTCATCCAAACCCTATTAAATCCCTATAAACAGACCTCAGCCTAAGCCTTCCAATCACTGGCATGTGACACTGTCTACCTTAGAGGTGGCTCTTCCTAAATAAACTTTTCAGCAGAACTGTGTAACATCACAGCTACAGTCTATACATAAAGAGGTACAGTTCCAGCATGACAGTCTTGTACAACCTTTTCAGCTCTGTCCCATTGATGAAACCTACTTGTTTCTAGAGGTTTGCTTGCCAGAGATGAGAAGGTGAGATACATCACATAGCAGCTGATAATTCCTGACTGCAACAGCCCGGAGTGTGGGTGTTCTTGAATCACAAAGGAAAATAAAATATTTTAACATATCAGCAATGTATCTTTGAATTTTCACAAAACACAATTTAATGTCAATTAAGTAAAGGACCACTTACAAGACTTCCAGAACACTAAAAAAGTGAGAGATTGTTTAAATGACTGCCCTGCACTTAAATACAATCCAGTAATTGCTTTCAAATAGTAGCTTTTAGTTATTTCTGAAGGTACATTTATTAGATCTGATATAAGCAGAGGCTGCTTCACTCCTGCTAACCTGAGATCAATGAGCTCAGAGACTAAAGAACATTGCCGCCCCACATAATCAGACAATATCTGATTTTATTTTAAAGGGACCATTTTCTAAAGAATGTCTTCCATCAGGAAAGATTGTACATTTTTTTTGTCTTATTGATGTATATGATGTCTTTAATTTTAGTGTCATCCTTCTTCCAGCAAGTCCCAAGTGCAACACCTTTCTACAAGCCTCAATCATCAGGAAGCCCAATCTGCTTAGCATTACCAGGGCTGTGCCAAAAGGCTCTTCTTAATGTTGTTCCTTCACTGACTGCTTTTGCTTTTTGTTCCATCCCCATTTTCTCTGTGTGGGTCCTCTCAGACCAATAATTAAGACTGTCAAATTAATAACAGAAGAGGGAAAAGTTAACTGTGAAGCAAAATCCTTCAGTGTCACTTATGATGAAGGGAGGAAGGAGGGTCACCCACATCCTCTCATCTTATGAACTTGACCACATCAATGCCTACCAGCTAGGAGACCAAAATGTTGACCTTGCTGTGCCATTGTAGCCAGCTTCTCCACAGACACATCAAGGTTAGTCCACTGTGACCCTCAGTAAAGCAAGACTAGAAAAGCAGTCTCTCCTCAAAGCTTCATGATCTCAATTACAATGGAATTAGTAGTATTAACTCAACTGTTCAAGTGTACTTCTACAGAATAGTTATTTTAACGATGCTTACGTTTCTGGACACAGGGCGAAATGGCCACCATTGAAACAAGAAGGCAAAGACCGCCATTAAGACCCAGGAAAATCTTATTCAGCATGCAGCCATCGCGATGGGTGTAAAAAACCGACAACAGAACCAGGGCTACAACTGCAACAGAGTACATAATGAGGGTGACGAGAGCAAGGGCGGCATTCCACAGCTTGTTATGTATGGTACCAGAAGTCCTGTACATGAGACAAGAATCAATGAGGTTACAGAATTTTCACCACTAAAGAAAATGCATATTTCCTACTGTACAATAATCTTCACTGGCCTAATCTGACATTAAGACATTACAATGTTATGTTCTAGTACTGATCCCAGGTTTAAAAAAATAATACAAATCTCACCACCATGCTGATATACTTTCTACCTGTTCACAATTATAAAAGGGTGTGGTAGTCCACTTTTAAAAAGTTACTAAATAGAAATAAAACAAATTAAATTAAAATTATACCTTTTTTATTGGGCTAATTTAATACAGCTTTTGAACGCTTCTAAAGAAGGTGGTATTGTCTTCAAAAGCTAGTCAAAAACTGTATTGTTAGTCCAATAAAAAAAGATATTCTTATTTTCTGTTTTCTTTTGTTTCTATTTATTACCTTCAGAGTTAAAAATAAACTACATTGGACATGCTCTTACTTTTATAAAACAGCACATATGTTTCAGAGGGGACAAAAGCTGGCAGACCTACATGCAGATGCTCAAGACTGCCATGCCTCTGCTGTTATGCCGATTGTACATCGCTGCACAAGGGAAGGGAAGGAAAATTTTAGGGATGCCATGGTACCTGCAGCTCTTCCCTATTCCTATGTCTCTGATTCCAGCTACGGTATTTTTGGAATGGGAAAGGTCTAAGTGGAGTTTCCCCTGATGCAACAGCTGTGAAACAGGGATTCCCTGTTGGGAACTGATTATTTTCTGGAGAAATTGTTTGGACATAGCATATGGGAAGAAGATTTTGATGCCAGATGGCCAAGTGTAGCAAGCTAATTACTACTGTTCACACTGCACCAGATGCGTCTGTAGACAGTTCCCAGAAGTGGAACCAAGACCTTTCCTCAAACATCTCACCATACAAAATTGTTACTCAAATTGTGGTATAATCTCATGAACAGCTACAGTCTCCTCCTTCCACTGCCCCAAACACTGTATAAAATAACACAAAATCCTGCAAAAAGACAATCAGAACCTAAATAGCAAACTTAATCAAATCAAAACAGCCCTAATTCCCAGGACTCAAACTATAACAACCCTGTGAAAAGAAAGTACTGTAAATATTACACCAGGCCCTTGATTACCAAACACACCTGTTACAAATACTAGGAAACTAGAATAAGTTGCTTTGCTATTGATCCCTAAATAGAAACTCCATATTAGCATAATTCATCACACACAAAACACAGCCACACCCTCACCTAATACAGAGTAAGAAACCACACACATTAGACATGGAAAAGTATAGACAAAAATAAAATGGAAACTAAGAAAGCCAGACTCTGAGTAGTGCAATGCTAGAAAAAAACAACACATTAAGACCCTAAAAATTTCAAATATTTTTTCTTTTCTACCTTTGTTCGCTGAGGGGGTCTTTTACAAAGCTGCGGTAACGTTTTTAGCTCACAATAGAAGTCAGCTGGTGGTAAAAGCCAAGACGCCCATAGGAATATAATGGGCATCTCAACGTTTACCGCCAAAGTCTGTTTTAGAGGGGATCTGATCCTGAGGAAGAAAATGAAACGGAGGCTCTCTTGAGCAGTGACCTTCTGTTGTTCAACTGTTATACTCTGGCATTTCTTACACACATGTCGCCTGAGCGATGGTTACCTATTGGAGTAATTTTGTATTTTGATATGGATTGTGGACTATTTTTCATTTATGGACACATTTCACTGATAATTAAAAATATGAGGAAATTTCTGTGATGTAAGAGAGTACACTGAATGGCTCTATGACCTTGACAATTTCATGTTAAGCTCTCGGGCTCAGGTGAGTCCTTACTGATGAATTTACACTATTATTATTTATACCTTCCCAGTATATTGTGGGTTTTTAGTAGTCCTTGAGCTAATAAAGACCAGCATGGTCCACCTAGTCTACTCTGCAAAGGCGACTACAGTTGTACCTGCCATTCTGTGTAGAACATAAATCTGCTATGAGGACTCCGTAAGCATTCAAACAATATTTCAATCGGCGGGGGTTGTATTATATCATATATTCATTTAACAACTACCCAGCGCCAGTCATTCAACCTAGACTAAATGGTATCTTCCATATTATCTGAATTACCCATATCACATTCCCCTCAACATAGCCTACAAAACAATCCCGATGAATCATACTACTCCGTACATCACCCAAACGCTCTAAATCACTTCGACATGACCTTACCCATTATCTTCTAATTAATTCCTCTTGTACTACAATTCACTACCAACTGTACCCAACTCTATGTAACGATCATACCAAATTCACATCCTGTAAGCCACATTGAGCCTGCAAAAAGGTGGGATAATGTGGGGTACAAATGCAATAAATAAATAAATAAATTCAAATGAAATCAATTTAACTGGTGTATTTACCGGACCTCAGTAGCACAATGAGTGCACCAGCGGCGATTCATCTGTCAAGAGACCAGATTGCTCTCAACTCTTGACACGCCATTGGCTCGTCATAGGTCCAACCATTATTTACCTCAATAGTGTATATTCATTCTTAAGTGCAATATTTAATGCTTTAAACAATTTTTTCATTACCAAACTAATTGGCACTTACCGCTCCATGCAGGTTATACCCACTATGTCATTTGTTTTGCTTTGACCCCATCCTCTTACTGCACTGTCAAGTAACTTATAAAATTACCCCCAAATTTCTGATATTGGTATCTTCTGCTAATGCATTTTGGTAAGCATACCTTTCTTGTTTTATTCCAAACTGATCAAAATATTATAAAGGAAGCATACCAGTTTTTATTCCATTTGTGTGCAAACTCCACCAGCAGCAGGAGCTGAATGAATAAGAAAATGGCACCTCCAGCGGTCCCAACATAGCGCCAAACTGAAAAACCAGAACAACCATCACATCAGTTTTTGCAAACATGGACTTTATATCCTCCCCTTCCCACCAACCAATACAGCAGATAACACAATCATACAACTAACCAAAAAGAAACATCCAATTACAGGTTTCACGTCTGTAAATACAATTTAGGCTGCAGCTGTGTAGGTCCTGCAGATCAACTTTGCTGTAGTCACCACAGCCAGTGGTTAACTATGTTGTCCCACGAGTGGAGGAGTGGCCTAGTAGTTAGTGTGGTGGACTTTGGTCCTGGGGAACTGGGTTCAATTCCCACTGCAGGCACAGGCAGCTCCTTGTGACTCTGGGCAAGTCACTTAACCCTCCATTGCCCCAGGTACAAATAAGTACCTGTATATAATTGTAAGCCGCAATGAACCTGCTATGAGTGGGAAAGCGCGGGGTAAAAATGTAACAACAACAAAAAATGACCTCTAGCCAAAACAGTTGTCCAGTAAACGTATGAATCGCAGCATTACCTGAATTGCATAAAATATCAAATCACCTGAAGGGGGGGGGGGGGTGCAGACAGAATGGGTTTACTGCTTCTGTCCTGTCTTAATCCTGGTCATCTTTCTTTTCTGACATACATATGTTTTTTATGTTTGTAAGTTATTATTTTGTATATTTTTTTGTAAACCGCTTACATGTAAGCAGGGTAAACAATTTTGAAATAAATTTATGAAAATGAGAGGTGTGCAGCTTTCAAGCAAGCTACTATCTTGAGTCCCTTCTTTACAAGTCTGCATTCATGGAAACATGTTGGATGTAATTTTATAAGGGGGTGCCTAGTAAAAGTCCTACAAAGCTTTATAAACTCATTAATATATTAATACTGTTCTTCATTTCACTGGAAATAATATATTGTATGATGTTATTATCTTATTATTGTAAGCCACATAGAACTGAATACTTGGAATTTGGATTATGTGGAATATAAGCACCAATAAATTAAAAAAAATAAGTAAATAAAACAGGCACCCAGAACTATCTCCAAGAGCGCACAAATCAGTCAAAGTTACATCTGCTCCAAAGAAGGTACAAATGCGTGTATGTAATCTATGGGCCAGTTCTCTAACCAAGTGCTACAAACTACACAGACTGTGAGCCTAATCTATAAGAATTATAGTTACAATTAAAATTTATTCTGCTACATACCCATCAGCTCTGTGCGGATTACAATAAAAGATACCAGCAATATACACAGCAATAGTTGAACTCATATAAACATACTACAATAAAGTAAATTACATTAAAAACCTTTGAAAAAGAAAAGCTCAATTGCTTCCTAAATTTCAGATAACAGAGTTCCGATTTAGTGTTCATTGCACAGGTATTCCAACACTTCGCAGCCTGCTATGCAAAGATGACAATATGAAACACTTAGTTTTATTTGTCACAGGATACTGAAGATTCAAACAATCTTTTGAACGCAATAGTCTTTCAGAATGTGGAAAACCAATCAGTGGCGGCAAATAGACTGGCGCCTGGCCTTGAAAAATTCTAAAAACCAAAATTCATATTTGATTGGGAGCTAGTGGAGCTCAATCAACAATTGTTCTTATAGAATACTAGTGTAAATTAGCATCAATGCGTCTACATTTAACTGCACCCACTTATCCCATATTAATAGCAGGTGTAAATGCGGCACTTTAGTACATAACTTACAGTATTCTGTAACAGTCTTGTGCATAAGTGCTAGTATTCTATAACCTACGTGCACAATTGATGCCTAACTTAAGGTGGCCTGTTACAGAATGAGGGGATATATGTGTACATGCATATAGAATATGTACATACATTGCACCACGTCCCTGCTCTACCCAAACTACTCCCGCAGAAATGCCTACGCATGATCCATGTAGAAGTACACATGATCTTTTTGTCCCACATACTTGTACATGTATATCTCTGTGCAACTCTATAAGAGTGCTTTTCTGTGGTTAAAACACGGTTTATATGCACAAAAAGCTTTATAAAATTACCCCCGTGAAGCCTTGATGTGTGTGTCTGACAAAGATCAGAATTTCAGAGCCTGGATTTATTCACATTCAGAATGGTGGAAGCAGCAAGAAAGACCAACTTTAAAAAAAATTTAACAAAACAACTTCAAGGGATTTCCTCTCTCTTTAGAAGTTTCATTAAAGCCAGAATAAAAAGGGATGTTATGATGGTTTGTTCCAACTACAAATTATCCTGCTTAAAAAAAAAATGTTTGGTTTCTTTTTTTTTTTTTTGTGGGGGGTTGCTAGTACTGCTTACAGAAAGCAATTCTCAGTATGACAAAGAAAGCCTACCCTCTAACTGAGCTGGTTCCTTCTACAAATAAAAGACCTCACTCACTGAAATAAAAGACCTCAGTCACTGAAATAAGATACCTAGCCTGGCTATCACAGAACACACACTACAGCCCTTTACAACAAAAACTTACAATTTTCCCATTTGTTCATCTGTTTTATTGTTAGCCTCAGAACCATTAAACGATCCCCTCTCTCATGTACTTGGTGAAGCTTTACATTTCACTTTTTAAACAGCAGTGAGAACTCGGCATTCTGTTAATTATGATCACTTGGGCCCAATATATTAATTCACTTTCTCCTGGCATGCAGCTTCTTAGACCTAGAGGAAGCCACAAGCAGATGTGCCACATAACCAGGACTGACCAAGGCCGAAGTGAAGGCTACCAACTATAGCTCTGAGGTACACTTAGAGTTTATGAGTTTTGGTTATCAATAGAAATCAAACAAAATAAAACATGGAAAAGAAAATAAGATGATACCTTTTTTATTGGACATAACTTAATACATTTCTTGATTAGCTTTCGAAGGTTGTCCTTCTTCCTCAGATCGGAAATAAGCAAATGTGCTAGCTGACAGTGTATATAAGTGAAAACATTCAAGCATTACTATGACAGTCTGACAGGGTGGGAGGATGGGGGTGGGTAGGAAGTATGCATGGGGACATCAAAGCATATTATTGATATTCTAACAGGGTGGGTGTGGATAGGTGAGGGGTGGGGTGATCAACAGAGACATACAGCTTTATGGTTTATAATGGGCTAGGAACCCCAGATCCTTGTTAAGTAATGCTTGAATGTTTTCACTTATATACACTGTCAGCTAGCACATTTGCTTATTTCCGATCTGAGGAAGAAGGGCAACCTTCGAAAGCTAATCAAGAAATGTATTAAGTTATGTCCAATAAAAAAGGTATCATCTTATTTTCTTTTCCATGGTTTATTTTGTTTGATTTCTATTGATAACCTTAAGAGTGGACTAACACGGCTACCACACTCCTCTACTTGAGTTTTGGTTAAAATTAGGCAATCCCAATAAAGCACCCCCAGAACGAGAATTGAATTTTTAGTTAAAACCTGAAAACTCTACAGACTGACCTGCCACTGGTTTGCTTTCTAAAAAAAAAAAAAAAACATTACTACAGTACTGGCAGCATCTCCCTGCACTCAAAATAAATAAATAAAAAATGCAGCACTGTCGCCATCTGCTGCTGGGATCTCTGTTACTGTTTCTTCCTGAACTCCCTGCAAGGTGATTAATTATCTATGTGATGCAAGGGAGCTGGCCTGGCACCTGCCCTCCTTGGTGTCTATGTTGTTGTCAGTAGGGTTGTGGAGACAGTACACTAAACCTTAGACTATGACTCCGCTATTTTTTCTATTGTCTAATTCAGACTCCTACTGATATTAGGCGTTAAATTAAAATACTGGTAAATATAACTTAAATTTACCAGTACTTTAGATCCAAGACAAAGATATAAAATGATACATTTACCATATATTATTATGCTGTAAGTTTTCATTTTGAAGCTGGAGTCAGAATAGGTACATTTTATGGACTCAGACTCCAACTCCATCTATAATTGCTTCTGACTCCAACTCCGCAGCCATGGCTGCCTGGGACCAGGGATGGGAGGAAAGAGACTGAAGAAAGAGATGGCCTTCCCCTGGAGTGTGCCAAGCACCAAATTCACTTTGGGGTCTGGCAGGGACAGGATAGGGAGACAGGCCCAGCTTGCTGAAAGAGTGCTGTTTTAGACCCTTAAGGCAGTCTCAGAGCTGTAGCTCCTAACCTGTTCCGAGTGAGGTGTAAGCAGTAGGGCTGTGACTTAACACACAATATTCAGAACATTGAAAGGGAAATGGGAATCACGCACTGGCCTACTGGAATACAGGGTTTTGTCAAACCAACAGTCACTTTTTCATTCAAAAAACAGGAAAATGGTAGAAAATGTTAATAATAAAAAAAACTGCTCCAACACTCACAGTTTATGACTTGTAAACCTGAAGAATTATTTATTTATGCATTCTTGTATCCCACTGTTATCCAAAAACAAGTTTCAGTTCAAAGTGGCTTACAATTTACATTTTTGTTGGGAGTTACATTAGTATTTGACCGTTATGACATAGAGAGGACATAGATAGTTTATAGAATGATCTCAAAGAGGTAGGATGATAATCTATGTAGTTATCTGAAGGTTTTGATGAGGTGGTATAGGTAGAATGATAGTTTGTGTGGTTTGGTTTGTAGAGGTAGATTTGTAGAGGTGGGACCTTGGTAGCTTATGTAGTTAGCTATAGAATTTTTTGAAGAGGTAGGTTTTCATTTCTTTCATAATTTCACTTTCTGTAGCCTGGAATCTTTTTTAAAATTAAGAAAGCATGAGACAAGCACTGAGGATCCTTAGCTGTGGGACACAGAGGGTAAAGCCAGAGATCAGACAGAGGCTGTGTTATTATAACAGGCAATGAGAATGGGTGTATAGATTGGCTTTTCTGCCTTTTCTCTGCCATCATATTCTACATTTTATTCATTTCCAGAGTCAAAATGTTCTTTATCCAGTTACAATTAACTTCTGGGTGTATATGGCTTGCAGCTGGTTAAACTCAAGTAACCAAATGAGATTTAAGGTCCAATATGAGTATTTTCTGCATCTAGACCACCAGCTTTATTTATGTCCCTAAGAGCAAGAACCACTTCATCTACTCTACCCACTGGATGACAAAAATCAGAGATGCTATGCGACCCATTTTCTGGTTGGTCCCAGGTTTTGAAACTGAATCTGAATACAGTGTTTTACTGGGGGGGGAGTATCAGCAGATGCTTGTTTACTCTTTCCAAAAATACTAGGACTAGGGGGCACGCAATGAAGCTACAAAATAGTAAATTTAAAACAAATTGAAAATATTTCTTCATTCAACGTGTAATTAAACTTTGGAATTCGTTGCCAGAGAATGTAGTAAAAGAAGTTAGCTTAGCGTGGTTTAAAAAAAGGTTTGGATAGCTTCCTAAAAGTCCATAAGCCATTATTAAAATGGACTTGGGAAAATCCACTGGATAAGCAGCATAAAATGTATTGTACTGTTCTGGAATCTTGCCAGGTACTTGTGACCTGGACTGTCCACTGTTGGACACAGGATACTGGGCTTGATGAACGTTTGGTCTGTCCCAGTATGGCAACACTTATGTACTTATGATCATGATTGTTGATTTAATTATCAAAATCTTGGTGGGCTGTAGGCTAGGAACCTGAAAGTTAACTGAAGGGTGCTGTAAGGTTGAAGGTTTGCCTGGGGCACCCACCACCTTTGCATTAGCTCTGGATACACAGTATGCCACTGCCGTGGTACTTGAACATCTTTGTGAAAGCGGCACTGAAGGGCAGAAGGTCACAGCCTGGCAAGGCCTGAAAGCTTCTTCCATGAAAGGATGACTTAGCAGCTCTGCTAGACGTGATGTCTGATCCCAGACTTCATGAGCACTGCGTGTCTGCCTATAGCTAAAGAAAAAAGCAGAAATGAAAGTAACATTTCATCACTGCCCCAGCCCATCTGTTCACGGAGCTGCCAGCACGCCTGAAGCAAACCATGACATATCACTACAGCAAACCATGATATATCACTGCATCTTGGAAAACCATCAGTAAGGTTAGAATATTAAAAAAAAAAAACCACAGCAACAACTTTCTAAATGGAAGCAGCAGTACATCATACCTTCAAGGAAAGTGTCCTGGTCAGGAATGAAGAAAGCTCCTGAGCACAAGGCTACCAAGAATATGAACTTAAACAGCCAAAATCTGCAGAGGAAGGAAACATTTTCACTCATAAGTCAATCAATAAGTTAAATAAATTAGAAGTTGGTAGGCAGCTCAAATCTAACTCAGCATAACAAATTGTGGTCATTACCAAACTATCTACATTTATTTATCTTGGTGGGGGTACAATAGCCTAAATAAGCCAGAACTGCAGGAACATCCACATAGTCTGGTCTTTACAGTTAGAGCACAAGACAAATAATCCTAATACACAGGCACTGTTATTTGCTTACAGGTAATATAATCAGATACATAACTGTAATGCACTGAATGCACACTCACATAACGTGTCACCCAAACTGTCCAGAAGGAGACTAAGGAGACCAAGTGACTGTGGAGAACAGTGACAGCCAACAGATAGGGCAGAAGACATGGGAACAGGGGAACAGATATTTAAACATGACAGCCAAAGTATTGCGGGTAGCAGAAAACAGAAAACTCGATAGGCTAATATCAACATAGGGTAAACTATTAGAAGCATTACTAACAGAGGGAAAAGTGCAATACTCTAAAGCATGTGGGTTGCAGAATGATAGATAACATGGTTTCACAAGGGGAAAATCTTGCCAAATAAGATGGATCGATTTCTTGGCTAGTGGTGTCCCAAAGGGATCAGTACTAGGACCAGTCCCATTTCTTCTTGAGTGACATTGTGGAAGGATTAGAAGGAAGGGTGTGTCTGTAGGTAGGAGAAATAAGAGAGGGGAAAAAATCCCCAGGTGTAGTTCTAGAACTCAGCCCTGCTTCTTACCAAGCTGGACCACAACTCCAAAAGGTTTTACTACTTTGCAGTAGCAGTAATTTTGAAGGAAATGTTATTTATGAAGGAAGCCTAATAAACCAAGGGCACTGTTTACTAAGGTATGCTAGCATTTTTAGCACGCACTAACATTAGACACCCATATATTCCTATGGGTGTCTCTAGAGTTACTGCGAGCTAATTTTTGGCACATGCTAAAAACACTAGCACACCTACAATGTGGCTTAGTAAACAGGACCTCAAGACAGGTGGAGGTGCTGTGGACAAGAGTGTGATTTGCAGGGGATCGTGTTATGGTTTGTTAGATGAATAGGTATGTTGAAAGGACATATTCTGTGGATGAAATATGGTCAGCAGATCAGTCAATGATATGGTTCAAAACTTTATTCTAGAGTCATTGCCACCGGTAGGGAGGATGCCTTGTTAGCCTTCCAGAACTAAAATAAGAAATCTAGGGGCCCTTTTACTAAAGGGTTGCCGCGCGGTAAATCGGAACTACCGCAGGCCTAATGAGGCCTCCGGCAGTAGTTCAACCCCCAGCGCGTGACATTTCTGGCACTTCCAGAGAAATATTACTGTAGTAGGTTACACGTTAATTTTAGGAATGCCCCTGTTCCACCCATTTCTGTGCCCTCTTTTTTAGATCATGCATAATATTTAGGCACATAAAATTCAATTACATTTAATTAGTGCCAATAATTGCTTGGTAAGCTAATTATTGGCTCTAATCAGCTTGTTTAAAATGTGTGGGCAATTTTTGGCAACTTTCACAGAATTAGGGGGAATAGGGTAATTAATTTTATGAGGTGATACATAGTTTTAGGCACAAATAATACACGGAAATGTGTTATTTTAGTCATTAGTGCATGCAAAGTGACCTCTTGAGGTTTGCAATGCAAGACGTATGAGGAGAGACTTAAAACATGTATACCCTGGAGGAAAGGAGAAACAGGGGTGATATGATAGACGTTCAAATATTTAAAAGGTATTAATTCGCAAACAAACCTTTTCCAGAGATGGGATGGTGGTAGATCTAGAGGACATAAATTGAGGTGGAAGGGGAGCAGACTTGGGAATAATTTCAGGAAGTATTTTTTCATGGAGAGGGTGGTACTTGGAATGCCCTCCCTTGGGAGGTGAAGGAGATGAAAACGGTAACAGAATTCAAAACTGCGTGTGATAAATATTAAGGAATCTTGTTTAGGAGTGGATCCACAGAAACTTAGCAGAGATCGGGTGGCAACACCTGTAATTGGGAAGCCAAGCCAGTGCTGGGCAGACTTCTACAGTCTGTCTCTTTTGCCTAGATTGTAAGCTCTTTGAGCAGGGATTGTCTCTCTATGTCAAATGTTCAGCGCTGAAGGACAAATCAAGGTCAGGTTTACATATAAAGTATCACATACAATGAGTTTTTCTTGTTGGGCAGACTGGATGGACTGTACAGGTCTTTATCTGCTGCCATCTACTATGTTATAAAATACTAACCAGCGCAAAAATACACAGTTTGCATGGCATAGTCTTTCACTGTGGTTGTGTGCATGGGCTGTGTGAACAAATATATGGATTATATAAAATGCTATGATTTATCAACCCCTCTACAAGGTCATGAAAAGAGTAATCACCATGACACAAGAGGGTCTACAGGCTGGAAAATATGCTCTGTCATCTATGAAAATTAACACTTGACCACTCTGTATTTCTCTTACCGGAATTGGCGATCGCCATCACGGTATTATGTAAGCCACATTGAGCCTGCAAATAGGTGGGAAAATGTGGGATACAAATGCAACAAATAAATAAATAAATCTCTCAGCACCTAAAACTACATGCAACCATTTACATGAAAATGTGGTGTAAATCCTGGCACATAGATTTAGGCTTACTGAGCCATATTCTATAACTATGCACGTAAATTTCAGAATGCCCTCAAAATGCCCATTTCCCAGCCCATAACCATGTCCCTTTACGCCCACGTATATTAGAAGTTCGGTGCACTCTGTTACAGAATATGCTTAGCGAGTTATATGCATAAATTTTAATTACTGCCAATTAGTGCTCATTAGCTTGTTAAGTTGCGCACGTTGTTACAGAATCCACTTTGGTTTTCGGTGCGGATCTCTAGGCGTGCTATATAGAATCTGAGGGATAATGCGTGAGAATAAATAAAACAATAATGACCGTACGCATGAAGAGACCAATGATGCAGTGGTAAAGCGGCACAGACTAAACAATAATGCTGTGAAAACATGCTTGAAGGACCACTGGAGAAATAAAATGTGAAGGACCATTGTAAAGACAGAATCAAAAGAAGACCATACGGAATGAGCGAACTAGCAGTGTATGATGGAAGCAGTCCAAAACGAGTGCTGAAAAAAATACAGTAAGAGGAAGCTACTGGGCAAAAAGCTAAAATAGGTGCCTTTGAAAGAGGCTAATGAAGATTTATTAAAAATGTAAAACAGTGATCTGCCATGCAGGTGAAGAGACCAGCAGTGTGCACTGATAAAACAGCCTGAAAAGTTAAATGTGTACAAACAGAATTAATCAACAGTGCACAGTGAACATACCTACAGAAAATATGTTTAAATGAGTGGATACTGAGAAAAGAAATATGATACTAGTGAGCAGTGCTACATACGTTCCCCTTAGAAAATTATGACAGGTGAACAAAGCTAAACACTAAAAATGTGCAGGATCCAAGTAACAGGTATGTAATAAATCACAAAAATGTGTGACATACCACCAGGGTTGTGGCCCTGTAGAATTAGGATGGGTGGTGGAGTCAAACAGTATGCCCCCCAAAAATGTGAAGTACCTTCAATTGGAGATTGCGCTGTGTAAGAGCAGTGAAAAGATTTAATGTGAGGTCAATGGACATTAACTACTACTACTACTACTATTTAGCATTTCTATAGCGCTACAAGGCGTACGCAGCGCTGCACAAACGTAGAAGAAAGACAGTCCCTGCTCAAAGAGCTTACAATCTAATAGACAAAAAATAAAGTAAGCAAATCAAATCAATTAATGTGTACAGGAAGGAGGAGAGGAGGGTAGGTGGAGGCGAGTGGTTACGAGTCAAAAGCAATGTTAAAGAGGTGGGCTTTCAGTCTAGATTTAAAGGTGGCCAAGGATGGGGCAAGACGTAGGGGCTCAGGAAGTTTATTCCAGGCGTAGGGTGCAGCGAGACAGAAGGCGCAAAGTCTGGAGTTGGCAGTAGTGGAGAAGGGAACAGATAAGAAAGATTTATCCATGGAGCGGAGTGCACAGGAAGGGGTATAGGGAAGGACGAGTGTGGAGAGATACTGGGGAGCAGCAGAGTGAGTACATTTATAGGTTAGTAGAAGAAGTTTGAACAGGATGCGAAAACGAATAGGGAGCCAGTGAAGCGACTTGAGGAGATGGGTAGTATGAGTAAAGCGACCAGGCCGAGTACAATCTGGTGCCAAAAGAGAAACACAGCGCATGTGCATTACAGAGACGGGAATGACCTGTGCACCAGGGGTGCTCATAAAGGAGATAAAATGTGCAAGTCCAATTGAATGGTATATGATAAAGTGTCATAAAAGAAAAACAAAAGCTAGTCAATGCATGTTAAAAACATAAATAACTGGCAGAGGTAAAACAAAGATGAACATATGAGTGCTGCAAATGTTTGTGCTGTCAAACAAGGGAAGGCAGGGAGTGTGTGGATGAATATAAACTTTAAAACGGCACCATGTCGAGCCTTAGAGGTGCATTTGCTACAATAAATTTTCTACTATATTGAACTTCATGTTTCCTGATTTTTAAGTTGGAAGCGCCATCAGATACCCTACTTTTTTTATTCTCTCTCTTTTCATAGCGGCTTCCCTATAGAAAACTTGCAGGAACGTTCAAAAATTAATTTAAAAACAGTCTTGCGTACATCTTCGCACTGTTGGTGACGGCAAAACCAAGCTAACTCCAGTTCTGAAACCACCTTAACAAAGCCTACAATAAATAAACTATAGCACCAGATGTGTCCAATTGCAATAGCTGAGCCAATTCAAATTCTCATGGATGAAGAATCAACCTGCTTCTGTTGTATGAAGTAAATTTGAAGCGAAGATCTAAACGTAGCTAGCAAAGAGCTGCTGAAAGAACTTCTGCATAAAGCTATTCAAGGGTACAGATAGGGGGAGGAATACGAGGCGTATTTTCAAAGCATTTAAACTTACAAAGTTACGTGGAGGCATATTTTCAAAGCACTTAAGACTTACAAAGTTCAACAGGTTACTATGGAACTTTATAAGTCTAACGTGCTTTGAAAAATGAGCTCCTATAAGAGCATGTTAATATGTTTGACTATCCCTTGGGGCACCTTTGGATCCATCACTGTAAAGTGAAAAGAGTTTGGCACTACCAAGACACTGCCACCCCCTCCAAGATCAGCAGTCCTGAGGAAGGTCACTGTGAGGCCTAAGATTACTTAAAAAAACAAAAATACAGAAGACTGGATGAAACTGGGAACATGCTGATTGTTCGTTTCAAGACTACTCCACAATCAAAGCCTGTACTGGAGAATGGCAAACACTGCACCCTCTTCAGTTGAACTTCAAGAACTGATTTCATGTACCAAGGACTACCACTGCAGTGACCAGGCCGGGTAAGGTGAGGGGGGGGGGGGGGGGGGATTTCCAGGCAGTTGTGAATGAAGCATAATGGCACCAGATTCCAACAATGGGTCTGGCACAGCAAGAAACTGATGGGCCCAAATGTAAAAAAAAAATAAAAATAAAATGTGGAAAAGCAGAGAAGAGAGGAGAGGATTTCGTCACTGAGAGAAGTAGGGATAGCTGGAAGAACATCTCGCATCTCAGGATTTCTCCTGACTCACCATTTAATACCATACCACTAAAGTACATCACATCCCCAGGCACCAATGATCACCTTACCCGTTGTGAATATAGGCACGGCAGCTTTTGCTGTTGTTGATTCTGAGTGTCAGCAAGAAGAAAATAAAGAAGAAACAAGCCATGCCGAAGCAGACACGATACACAGCGGAGTAACCCGCCAACTTGCTACATTTTTCTCCTGCTTGGATGTGACTGCAGATTTCCCCATAGAAAGGAATCTGAAAAAGAAGTATTTGGAAGTGGGGGGGGGGGAGAATCATACGTTAACAAAATAATACAGGCTTGCAAAGTGAATTATAAAATGTATTCATATCAAAAGGGACAATGTTGTATGTCATATATTGGAATCCTCACATTCAAGGCAGATATTCTATGAATGAGTTTCTAGGCCAGTCAGTCACATTTACTACAGACATAAAAATAAGTGAAACCCTCGTTAGAATGGGCTTTATCACTGTTCCCTCTAAGCTGAGCGGGCCTCCTCCAACTGCATGTTTACCAGTAGGGGGTGGCACTTCAATATTGTGTTTTTGAATTTGTGGTGACAGGCAGGTTCCCTAGAGTCCTGCAGAGCTTGCCTGTCCCTCACTATTGAAAATGTGATAGTGAAACAGCACCCCTCCCCCCAAACACACACACACTAGCAGCACTGTAGGTGGAGGACTCCCATTTAGATTAGCGGGAACAGTGGGCCCAATATCAACTACCAATATTTTCAACTATCTTCTTTTACAACCCTTATTTGGAAGCTTGACCCCGAGTGGTAGTACCATGAAACTACCGCTAGGTATTGAGAGATGCCATTTTGAGGCTGGCGGCCAGCAAAGCAGGAATAAATGGGAATTATTCTTGCCCATTCAATAGACCAGCAGTTCTCAACCCAGTCCTCAGCACCCAAGCATTCAAGTTTTCAGGTTATCCGTAATGAATATGCATGAAAGATTTGCATACAGTGAACGCAGCGCATGCCAATCTTGCTAATGCATATTCACTGTGGAAATCCTGAAAACTCACCTAGCTAGGTGTACCCCAAGGACTGGGTTGAGAGCTACAGCATTAGATACCAGGGAAACCCACTGTAGCTGTTAAGACTGGGATGGGGAGGCAGAGTTAGGGGCTAGGGGCTTGCCAACAAGGTCTGGTAGGGTACTGGGTGTTATCTATGTCAAAGGAGAGGATTTGTTTTAAGGCAACAGCCCCTTTAAGAGACTCTCTAGAGGCAAGACCCTTGCATAGGTGACCACCACCAGCGCTCATAACCACCTCAGCATCAGCTGCTTTAAATTAAGCATCAATATAGCGTGATTTGTGCCCTGATTTCTATCAAGGTCCTACAAGCAGAAAGGGATTCCTCAAGAACTGCTTATCCCAGGCAATCAACTGACAAACATTCTTTAACAGTCAGGCACCCCAGGTTGGGCTAACCAGCAACTTTGGCACACTGAACATAAAATGAAGGCCACGGGAGCCTATGTCTATTTGGACTATTTGGAGCAGTTACAAAAAATTGCAGTTCTGCTGATACCACATGACTTTTCAATTTTCCAGGTCAGAAGGTCCAGAACATGGGGAGGAGTTGGCTTGTCTTCAGGATGAGCACAGGACAGAATGGAATATTAAGAACACCTCTGCAGTCCAGAATTTGAGAGTGGTGACCTCACACAGCTCCGGGCTAACATTCTCTCATATTTCCTAGCTCGTAAGACTTCATCCCCTCCTCTGGACTCCTGCACTGATGGACCTCAGGCATTCCTGCCCTGCCTCCTGATACATTTCTCCAGGAGAAGACCTCATCATCAGGTTGTATAAAATCAGCTCTGAACTGCTATTAGGTACATAAGTACATAAGTATTGCCCTTACTGGGAAAGACCAAAGGTCCAATCAAGCCCAGCATCCTGTTTCCAACAGTAGCCAATCCAGGTCACAAATACCTGGCAAGATCCCAAAAATGTACAAAACATTCTATACTGCTTATCCCAGAAATAGTGGATTTTCCCCAAGTTCATTTAATAATGGTCTATGGACTTTTCCTTTAGGAAGCTGTCCAAACTTTTTAAAAACTCCGTTAAGCTAACCGCCTTTACCACATTCTCTGGCAATGAATTCCAGAGTTTAATTACACGTTGCGTGAAGAAAATTTTCTCTGATTCGTTTTAAATTTACTACATTGTAGCTTCATCGCATGCCCCCTAGTCCCAGTATTTTTGGAAAGCGTAAACAGACGCTTCACATCTACCCGTTCAACTCCACTCATTATTTTACAGACCTCTATCATATCTCCTCTCAGCCGCCTTTTCTACAAGCTGAAGAGCCCTAGCCGCTTTAGCCTTTCCTCATAGGGAAGTCGTCCCATCCCCTTTATCATTTTTGACGCCCTTCTCTGTACCTTTTTTAATTCCACTATATCTTTTTTGAGATGGGGCGACCAGAATTGAACACAATATTCGATGTGTGGTCGCACCATGGTGCGATACAAAGGCATTATAACATCCTCATTTTTGTTTTCCAATCCTTTCCTAACAATACCTAACATTCCATTTGCTTTCTTAGCCGCAGCAGCACACTGAGCAGAAGGTTTCAACGTATCATCAACGACCATACCTAGATCCCTTTCTTGGTCTGTGACTCCTAATGTGGAACCTTGCATGACGTAGCTATAATTCGGGTTCCTCTTTCCCACATGCATCACTTTGCACCTGCTCACATTAAACGTCATCTGCCATTTAGACGCCCAGTCTCGTAAGGTCCTCTTGTAATTTTTCTCAATCCTCCCACGATTTAACGACTTTGAATAACCTTGTGTGATCAGCAAATTTAATTACCTCACTAGTTACTCCCATCTCTAGGTCATTTATAAATATGTTAAGCAGAGGTCCCAGCACAGACCCCTGGGGAACCCCACTAACTACCCTTCTCCATTGAGAATACTGACCATTTAACCCTACTCTCTGTTTTCTATCTTTTAACCAGCTTTTAATCCACAATAGAACACTACCTCCAATCCCATGACTCTCCAATTTCCTCTGGAGTCTTTCATGAGGTACTTTGTCAAACGCCTTCTGAAAATCTAGGTACACAATACCAACCGGCTCACATTTATCCACCCCTTCAAAGAAATGTAGTAGATTGGTGAGGCAAGATTTCCCTTCACTAAATCCATGTTGACTTTGTCTCATTAATCCATGCTTTTGAATTTGCTCTGTAATTTTGTTCTTTATAATAGTCTCTACCATTTTGCCCGGCACCAACGTAAAACTCACCAGCCTATAATTTCCTGGATCTCCTCTGGAACCTCTTAAAAATCGGCACTACATTGGCCACCCTCCAATCTTCCGGTACCACGTTCAATTTTAATATCCAGCAGACAGCTAAGACCTGTCGCTTCTTCCTCTATAATATTAGCAAAATTCACCCATTCCTCTCTGAACAGACCACCCGAACCCTCGTCCACTCGCTCGTCATCTCTTGTCTTGACTATTGCAACCTTCTTCTCACTGGCCTCCCACTTAACCATCTATCCCCCCTTCAATCTGTCCAAAATTCTGCCGCACGTCTTATCTACCGTGTGAACCGATACTCTCATATCACCCCTCTCCTCAAGTCACTTCACTGGTTCCCGATCTGCTACCATATACAGTTCAAGCTTCTCCTTTTAACCTTCAAATGCACTCAATCTGCAGGCCCCCAGTACCTCTCTACACTCCTCTCCCTGTATGTTCCCACCCGTAACCTCCGCTCTCAGGACAAATCACTCCTATCTGTACCCTTCTCCACCACCGCTAACTCCAGACTCCGCCCCTTCTGCCTCGCATCACCATATGCCTGGAACAGCCTTCCCGAGCCCATGTGTCATGCGCCCTCCCTGCCCATCTTCAAGTCCTTACTCAAAGCCCATCTCTTCTCCCTTGCTTTTGGCGCATAACCACCTTCCCCACTCATGATACCTACACTGACTACATAGTTTGTAACCTTTAGATTGTAAGCTCTTTTGAGCAGGGACGGTCCTTCCCCATGTTAAACTTGTACAGCGCTGCGTAACCCTGGCAGCGCTATAGAAATGCTAAGTAGTAGTAGTAGTAAATTACATATTACTAACAATAGCTCCGCAAGTTCATTTTTCAGTTCTATCAGTACTCCTCCACCGCTAACTCCAGACTCCGTTCCTTCTATCTTGCTGCACCATATGCCTGGAATAAACTTTCCTGAGCCGGTACGCCAAGCCTTATCTCTGGCCATCTTCAAATCTAAGCTAAAAAACCCACTTCTTCGATGCTGCTTTTAACTCCTAAACCTAAACCCTTCAACTGTCCCCTATCCCTGATATGTCCCTGTCTGTCCTAACCATATCCCTTACTTGTCCTATCTGTCTGTCATAATTAGATTGTAAGCTCTATCGAGCAGGGACTGTCTCTCCATGGTCAAGTGTGAAGCGCTGCGTACGTCCGGTAACGTTATAGAAATGATACGTAGTAGTAAGTAGTAGTACACTAGGATGAATACCATCCGGTCCAGGAGATTTGCTACTCTTCAGTTTGTAGAGCTGCCCCATTACATACTCCAGGTTACAGAGAATTCACTTAGGTTTCTCCGACTCGCCAGCTTTGAATACCATCCCACCCAAATCTTCCACAGTGAAGTCCGAAGCAAAGAATTCATTTAATTTCTCCGCTACGGCTTTGTCTTCCCTGATCGCCTCTTTTACTCCTCGGTCATCTAGAGGTCCAACCGATTCTTTTGCCAGCTTCCTGCTTTTAATATACCTAAAAAACAGTTTACTAAATGTTTTGGCCTCCAATGCAATCTTTTTTTCTAAGTCCCTCTTAGCCTTCCTTATCAGTGCTTTGCGTTTGACTTGACATTCCTTATGCTGTTTCTTATTATTTTCAAGTTGGTTCCTTCTTCCATTTCTGAAGGATTTTCTTTTAGCTCTAATAGCTTCCTTCACACTCACTTTTAACCATGCCGACTGTCGTTTGGTCTTCCGTCCTCCTTTTTTAATATGCAGAATATATTTGCCCCTGGGCTTCCAGGATGGTGTTTTTGAACAGATCCACACCTGATATAAATTTTTGACCCCTCACAGCCGCTCCTCTTAAGTTTTTTTTTCACCGTTCTTCTCTATTTTATCATAGTCTCCTTTTTTTAAAGTTAATGCTAACATATTTGATTTCCTATGTATACTTACTTCAAAGCTAATATCAAATCTGATCATATTATGATCACTGTTATCAAGCGGTGCCAGCACCATTACAGGAAAACACTATATAGCAGTGAGTCAGCTCTGCCCTACAACTCCCTGGGAGCAATAAGTTGCATGTTGCCAGTCCAGTAATCCCAAGAAGGAAAGGTAACTTCAACTCTACAAACTGGGTAAGCAATGGTGCCTAACCTACAACAGCAACTTTCTTCAGGCACAAGGCCATTCGCATTGTTTAAGCCATGACATCTGAATGGTTCATATCATAAGACTGGCCTCAAGTTGAGGGCACAAAAGCAAAAGTTGATTTAGGACACCACAGCCCCCTGAGCTGGCCATAAGCCATGAAAGAATGTTAAAAACGCTGCATCTGAAATTTTATAAAAAGCACACACACACACACATTTTGGTTACACAAGGAACTGTATATTCACGTTGCACACTCATTCATTTCTTTTGCAGATTAAGGGCAGTGACTAGTAAAGAGAGATAAGGATGGGGCAATTTGTGATGCACTGAGGCCTAATGGCAAGTGGTTGATGCATTCCCTTTAAACCAACCCAGTACTGCATACAATGCTAAGTAAATATCAATATCAGACTCTGATCAAGTTTTGCTTTAACCCTGCATGTCCTATTATCTCATGAGCTCCATAGAAAGAAAGGGTGGTAGGAGCACAAGGCAGCCTTCCAGTGGAAGGGGTGGAGGCAAAACTGGTAATGGAATTCAAAACAGAACAAGATAGGCACAAAAAAAGATTTGGAAAGAGGAATTTGTACCCTTTGGTAGGTTGTGCTTCTCCCAGTGGAGAGCATATAAAAGGAGAAAAGGCAAGTATAGAGTGGACCGAACCATTTTAACTTTATTTTTAATATTTCAGAACGTTTATGCATGTTTAGCATACATTACCAATATAACCCCCCCTTCCCCCATATCCATCCCTGCATCCATTCAGGGCCAACAAAATGCGGTAAATACAGTAAGCGGAGCAAGAGGGCGTCCGAAGTCTGCTGTGACTGCTCTTACCTGTTGCACTAGCCCTGTGCTGAGGAAGCAGTAGAAAAAAATCATCCCTCTCCTAATAATTCCTAGCATCCTGTTTGCTTCATAGGCCACTGACACACACTGGGCAGAAGATTTCAGTGTATTGTCTACAATAACACCTAGATCTTTTTCTTGTGTGCTGACTCCTAAGATTTACCCACATTAAAGTTCATCTGCCATTTGGACAGCTAGTCTTCCAGCTTCCTATAGTCTTCTTGCAATTTTTCACAATCGGTATGTGTTTTGACAACTTTGAATAGTTTTGTGTCATCTGCAAATTTAGGGTATTTTACAAAGGTGCGCTAGGGTTTTTAGCACGTGCTAAAAATACGCACACGCTAAATGATAGACACACCCCATATATTTTCTATGAGCGTCTCTAGCGTTTAGTGTGCGCTAATCATTAGCGCTTATTAAAACTGCTAGCAAGCCTTTGTAAAGACCCCCTTAGTCATCTCACTCGTCGTTTCCAATTTCCAGATCACTATAAATATGTTTAAATCGCACCAGTCCCGGTACAGATCTCTGTAGCACTCTACTTTCCCCCGGTGGGGGAGGCGGGGCTGGTGGTTGGGAGGCGGGGCTAGTGCTGGGCAGACTTCTATGGTCTGTGCCCTGAAAATGGCAGATACAAATCAAGGTCAGGTAACACAAAAAAGATGAGTTTATCTTGTTGGGCAGACTGGATGGACAGTGCAGTCTTTCTCTGCCGTCATCTACTATGTTTTTTTACTATGTTACTTTTCACTCTCCTCCAATGAGAAAAAATGACCATTTAACCCTACCCTATTTTCTGTCCAATAACCAATTCCTAATCCACAGAAGAACAATGCCTCCTATCTCATGACTTTTTAATTTTCTCAGGAGTCTCATGAGGAACTTTGTCAACACTTTCTACACCAACCAGCTCAGCTTTATCCACATGTTTATTCTTGCCTTCAAAGAAATGAAGCAAATCGGCGAGGCAAGACTTCCCTTGGCACCTAATCTTTTTGAGCCTTACGCAGTTTTCAACAGTCTCCACCACTTTTCACTCTTCATGCTGCTTTTATACCACAGGCAAAATACTTCCAGGCCTTCTGGAATTCCTGCCCCTTTTTTAGTGCAGTCAACTTGCTCCTATCTAGGAATATCAAGTACCAAAATAGTCCTTAGGAATCGAGGAACCCACCAATTGCACAGAGGGAACACAATCTCTAAAAGAAGGAAAGGAGCATATTCCATGCAAGGTGTGGATGAAATATATGAATCGTCTGCTCCGTTCTGTACTTATATGATGTGAATCTGTATTAGAACCTGTTATCAATGACTGCTTGTTTTGGAGAAACTAAACATTTTGGAAAGAATTATATAGGTCAAGAGTGTCTGACTGGGGCAAAATAACTTTCCAAACATTTAAAGAAACAGGGCCAAATTTGGCACAAGGGACAACCAGTGAAAAGATACCCTGAAACAAAAAATGTGACCATCTCTGGGAAGGTGACTAAAGTCTCAGATCCAAAATGTTGAGAATAGTCATTTTTGCATGTCCTGGATCCGTAAGAAGACTGAAAAAGTTATATGTTTGAACTTCTGCAATGTATTTATTTTTTCACATAAAAAGATGGGGTTTGGACTGTGGTATTTCAAATTGTTTGCTCTAACAGAATTAATTAAAACCTCATTTTTTGTTTCTGTTGACTTTAGTCACCTTTTCCCCCAGAGATAGTCACAAATGGGTCATTTCATAGCAGGAGTTTCAGAAAACAAAATAGGGCCAAATAAATTTCTATGTAAGAAGCAATTCTAGTTTCTGCAGCATAGAACTTTAATACAATGAAACACAGCAGTTAGGGAATGCTTCTTTCAAACCACCTCTCCCCTGCTCTCTAACTCTCCAGTCACAGATAAACACAGTCAACATCTGGCTCCCCCACCCATCCCTACAGAGACAGACACACACATTAGAAAGGAATTGCAAATAATTACCCTATCCTGATGGCTGCCTTGTAGTTAGTTTGATGTATAATTTCATTTCTTTGTTGTAAATTCTACTATGAACTATGCTAACTAGACCATAACAGTTTTCGTATTGGTTGTTATGTGTACTACAAATGAATACTTAGTGGGTGAGCAGGGACTGGTTAATCAATAAACCGTTACTAAATGTTCAATCTGACTGTAAGTGTATATAACAATGAACCAACACTTGTTTTTGGATAATTGTGGGATATAAGAATGAATAAATTAATTAATTAAAGCACTGGTGGAGCTAGGCTCATGCTTATGGCCCAGATATTAGGGGAGCCCTGTCAGATGTGCTTCAGAATCAGGCAGGCTTGCCAACTTTCAGGCTTTTTTTTTTTTTAGGATTCTACAGCTTTCTCTTTTAAGGTGTGGCAGCTGATGATTAATGTATATAGACATTTTCAGAATTTAAACCTTGGGAGGAACTGGGTCAGATGCAGGTTATCAGTGGCAGGCAATCACATTCATGAATTAACTGAGCCACATGAAGGATTATATGATGGGAACTTCTCAGAGTTTTCTATGCTGTATTTTTCAGTCAGAAAAATCAGGTTGATAGTTGATGAGATTGAAGGCAACATGTGAATGCGACTGACATGAGTATGGAAAATTTGGGGAGTGGGATGGGTGACATGGTGGAAGACAGCGATGTATTGGAAAAGTTTATGTCAGCGAATGCAGGGGGTTCTTCATTTGCTGGTCCAGTTGCATGATGTTCTGCATAACTTGATCCATTACTATCTGGCTATGTAAAGCACAGAGAAGTGTATTTTTAACGATAGTTGGCCATTATGATTAATCAGTCTTTTGACAAGGGTGTGCTACCTATTTTGGAGAAGGGAGGTCTGGGTAGTTGACAACAAGTTAAGAGGAAGTCAGTGGTGTACTTCAGCCACTGATGCCAGAACTCCTGAGCATGATCAGTTCATGCTGCTGAACTGAAAATGTGCAGGAATGCCAGTGTCTGCAGCTGAAGCACGCCACCAACTTTCTCCACTTGTGGAACTCCTGGAAAGAGCTCGTGGAACCCAGTTTGGGAATAACTGACTTAACCCTCCATTGCCTCAGATACAAATTCAGATTGTGATCCCTCCAGGGACAGAAAAATACCTACTGTACCTGAATGTATACCTGTTCAATAGCTTTCGAGCTTGTAGGCAGTATGTAAATAGTATGTAAAAAAATAATCAAATAAACACACGAAGATCTAGTTAACCCCATGGAGTGATTTCAATCCAGATAGGTTTTGGGGGGTTTTTTAATCAGTTTTTTCTCACATGGCAAATTTTATCCCATTTCATTAAATGTTCAGAGCTATTTTGCCGACCAAACAGGCATTCTCTACCCCAGTGCTTATCAATCTTTCTGAAGCCGCAAACTCAAATTGCAGTCATGGAAAGTATGTGATCCCCAAGTGATGCAGGTCAATGACATCTTATTGAGGCGTCCACCCAGATCACAACCCCAACACAGGTTTCAGGACACCATTTAAGGTCATGACCATGACTCACAGTTTGGAAAGCTCTGCTCTACTCCTTTTGTATAATTCTCTCCAACTTCCATTGGGTTGGAAAGAATAAAAAGAATCAGAGTGCTCCACAAAGGTTGTATATGGATACAAGAGAAATCCTGGATGAGGTCTAGGCTTCTCCAATGACATTATTCTTTATCCTGAGACAAATCCCTTTATTTCCCTTTGCCTGTGGGACCCTATTTAAAAAAAATATTCCTTTTCAGGGTTTAAAAAAAATGATGAGAGTGCATGCCACCTGATTCCACTTAATCAATAGCTATTGGAAGAGCTTTAGATTCCCTGCAAGCTTCCAGAACTACTTATTCCTGTGCAGTGATCTCTGGGTAATCGCTTTGCGCATTGCTGCTTACTGGTAGAAGCAAGGAGGTTTAATAAGACAGGAGATGGCATGATGTCAAAAAGTTGAAGCTGGTTTTTCCCAGAAGCCGCCATATTGGTGTACCCACAACAAACCCCCTCCTAACAGAAAGAATGCAAAACCAGGAGGTTTAATAAAACAATTTAAACCTCACAGTTTGCTATTGTTTTTCAATAACTTCTGCAAATGTTCTGGGTCATTCAATATGGTGGCAAGCTTCAGCCTACATAATGGGCCAGATAAGACAGACACCTTTTAAACCTGCTTGGGTAGAAATGTGATCACAGATATGTTTGGTTGGCTAGAATCACTCATCCTGTCCTTGCAAGTAATACTTTTACACAGTACAGCCAACAGTAAATATTAACTTAGAATATTTTCTATGCAAACCCCTTTACTCTCTGCCTACTACCATAACATATCATTCTTATTTCCTACTTACGTTCTCGTTCATTTTCTCAGCCACAGTTGGGGACATCATGATGCAGCAGAGGACAGTCACCAGGATGAAGAAGAATGCATACATGAAGCGAGTACTTGTTGACTGCTTAATCTTGGGGCAGCATGAGCAGCAGAGGGCGCAAGCTGCAGAACCACAACAACAGACCAGCTATGAAAATAAAGAGCAGACATGCTTCAGCTTTTTCGGGTCATAAATTCTCCAAGAACAATGTATTACAAAAGGAAACGGGAACTGCAGATCTCATGAGACATGGGAGTCCCAAGCCTAGTTTGCTGATACTGTGTGACCTTCAAGTCACCTTGACCCTATGTACCCTAGTGTAGGCCATATGTAATTGGACAATAACCAGACCACCACTACCAACAGTCATCATTTCTTCACCATACTCATGCTGATATTTTGGACTACATTTTGATTTCTGATTGTATAAAGATCAAATAAGTTATAGGTGCTAGTCCCCCCACCCCCCATCGAAACCAGGGGGGTAAATTACCAACAACTACTTATTAACCCTTTTTTCTACATATCTTAAGTGTACTAACATGGCAACCACATTCCCATATCACTTTTACAACAGAACAACATTTTGCCTTCAGAGATGCCAAATCACACTCATCTGAAGATTCTCTAACTCTCACACTCTGAGCCTTTTCCTCACACAGGGGCCGATGCATTAAGCTTCGTGGTAGAGCTGCTGACCACACAGCCTCTACTGCAAGCTTTCTGCTAAAAGTTGGCCACAGGATATACAGTATTCAGTGAACATGCAAATTACTGCCACATTAAAATCACGGCAGTAATCTGTAGCTCATTGCGAAATGTCACCTTTCCTGTCAGGGTTTGAGCCACAATTTTATTTATTTTTATTTATTTGGATTTTGGACAATTGCCTCAGGAACTGACAGAAAAAGTGGCATTTTTAAAATAATGCTGGAAGTCTGCACCAATCCCGATTTCCCTCCCCTCCCCCAATATTAAATAATTTTCCTGGTGTCTAGTGGCTCTCCCATCCTCTGACGGGACCGGGACAGGACCAGCAACAGCCAACCCTTCTTTCACCCCCTGGCAGGCTCGATTGCCCCTTTCTCCTTTCCTCTCGTTAAAACTCTCCCTAGTGTCTAGTGGAAAGGTTTTCAACCCAGTCTTCGGGGCACATTCAGTCAGTTGGGGTTTCAGGATATCCCCACTGAATTCAATGGGGACATCCTGAAAACCCCGATTGACTGGGTGTGCACAAGGACTGGGTTGAAAAACACTGGTCTAGTGGCACCTCTCTCTCTCTCAATCCCCACCCAACCAGAATTCAAAAAACAAAGAATGAAGTCCCTGGTGTCCAGTGTCACCCACACCCCAACCCTCTTTCCAATTCCCCCCATCACAGACAAACCTGAACAGTGCAGGGAGCAATGCCCACTCACGTCCTGCCTCCAGGTTGTAATCTTCAAAATTGTGGCCTGATACATTGAGCGGGGTCAATCTGCTATATAGGGGAATTTATAAGAACTATCGCAAATCCTTGAAGACACATCTCTTCAACAGAGCCTACAAAAAGAACCTCTAAAAACACAAATCACTACACAACCCACCCACACAACCAATTACACCTCCTACATCACCCTACTTAACACCCTCTTCTCTTTCTCTAAATATCTTCGTCCTACCACCGACTATATCTACTATTCCCTCATGAATATGTCATAATAACACTCTGTAAGCCACATTGAGCCTGCAAATAGGTGGGATAATGTGGGGTACAAATGTAATAAATAATAAATAAATAATAATAAATTTACCTTTAAACGGCAACCTGGCCTGCCTGGTGTGGGGCAGAAGGCCACCATTTTGGAATAATGGTCTGGAGGCAGGAACAAGTGAGCATTGCTCCTGCTTTGTTCAAAGTAAGGCTTGGGGGGGGGGGCTTGGAAAGAGTGTTGGGGTGGGTGGATGCCACTAGACACCAGGCAGGGTTTTTTTTTTTTAAGTCAGGGGGAGTTGCGGGCAGGGGAAGAGAGGGGACCCACTAAACAACCAGACTTTAAAACCAGATCAGGCAGGTGGGGTGCCACAAGACCCCACAGGGCAATAGTTTTAAGTTGTGAGGATGGAAGGGAGGGGGCTGGTCATGTCAAAGGGGTGCCACTGGGGAAATATTTTTGAGATTGTAAGGGGGCAGAAGAGAACCAGATCAGGTTATCTGGGTGGATGAGGAGGGGGCTGGTCATGTCAGAGGGGTGCCACTGGGGAAATATTTTTGAGATTGTGAGGGGGGGGAAGAGAACCAGGTTGGGTCATTTGGGGGGGGGGGGTGGGGAGGATGCCAGAGGGGTATTATTTAGTGGGGCAGAGAGAAAACAGATGGGGAAGATGCTGACCACTCGGAAGGGGAAGGAAATCTACGCCAGCCTCAGACCTGGCAGTAGGATTCTGATATTGAAGCGCCTGCAAGTAGACATTAGCACAGAGCCCTGCATTGCAGTGGGGTAGCTGATCAGCTCTTTAGCATGATTTTTAATAGCTGTGTACTGATGTCTACTGTAGGAGAAAACGCCTTGTGCAGAAAACCCCTTAACAATCAGCAGCCATACGAGCAGGTAAACTGCACATTGAAGGCACAATGTAGCCCCTGGTAGCTTTGTGCATTGCCCCCCCCCCCCCCCCCCCCCCCAGCCTCAGTATCAGTGCAGCTAAGAAGAGAAAAAGCCAGGTAAACCGACCAGGAGGAAGAAATCTGAGCAACACTTCCTGTGTAATGCCTTTCCCCCTGCACCATCCCTATTCTCTACTCCTACAAGCAGATGTGTCATGAAACCTATATGCACATTCTTAGCCATTAAGAGGATAGCAATTCTCAGCCCTAAGAACTTACAGACCAAATGGAAGCGATATTGGTATCTTTTCAGTGGTCTCAAAGGAATGCAAATTTCTGGGGACTTTTGCACAACTGTAGAATGCAGAATATGGACAAAATTATGCATTGGCACAGGCAGCGCCACCGGAACGGCAGCTTGCCTTCAGTTTCCCTTCCCATTACTTGCCTCAATTACCAGCACAAGGAGGCAGCACACAGTGCACATTACGCTTAATCCTATTCCTCCTCTGCTGTCCTACACCCAACTGCTTATTTGAACCCTGTGGTCAAACATACAGCTGTGTAGTTCAAATTAGAGGCCAACTGAATTTCAGTTTCAGATTTGGCTGAAACTCCCCCCCCCCCCCAATACTACCGGGCCTACCTTAGGAAGCCCTAGGGGTCTAATGACCTGGCATCTTTGGGGGCAGGGACAAGACCCAGTTGTTCCTGCTCCCTCACAATGACTGCTGAGACTGCCAAGGGAGGTCCCGGCAGCCATTTGGTGACTAGAACCATCACAGGCAGGAATGTACAAACACGAATGTAAGAAATGAATTGAAATATTAATGTAAATTGGGGGGGGGGGGGGGGGGGGGAATCCAAATATTTAAAAAATGAACCAAAACTTTTATTTGTCTGCATCTCACTCAGTTTGGTCCCTCCACTTGGGCACAAGGCATGAAAGGATCAGATATTATTTTATTTATGACATTAATATCCCACATTATCCCAAAACATCTCAGGTTCAATGTGGCTCACATCCAAGTTGTAATGAAATGCTAAGTAAACATTATAAACATGATAAGAAACGTTACAATAGTAAGAGGTATAGAGTGAATTCAAAGTGCATTACAGTTTATGAGAACGTACAGTTAACAGAGAAACATATACAATGTTTGTATTGGAACAGAAAGGTAAACAGGAGTAAGACAAACTCAGTATGAGAATACAGTCCAATTAATTAGAACTAATGATCGTTATTCATGAGAAGGAACTTTTTGAAGAGGAACATTTTTACAATTTTACGAAAGTTTAGATAGTTTTGTTGATATCTAATTGGTTAGGGTAAGGAGTTCCACCACTTGGTGCCCTGATAAGTAAAATCTACTGAATGAACTGATTTGTATATTATTTTCTTGCAGTTTGGGAAATTAAGTCTTAAGTAATCTCTTGCTCCATAAGTAGCATTTTGAAAAGGGAGTTCGATAAGCAGTTGCATGTAATCTGGAGCTAAACCATGAAGTATTTGGTATGTAATGGCACAAAGTTTGAAAACACCTAGCTTTGATAGGGAGCCAGTACAACTTAAGGAGGAGTGGTGAGGCTCTGTCAAAATGGGAAATTTAGAAGACGAATCTGCCCGCAGTATTTTGGACAGTTTGTAATTTTTTTTAAAACACTCTCTTTACAGCCAGCAGAGATAGCATTACAGCAGTCATACTGACTTAGGTCTTGGGATTATACAAGAAGTCTAAATATCTCATGCAAGAAGGGTCCAATCCATTTTAGTCTCCAGAGGGTTTTGAAGGATTTTGCAACTACTGAAAATACCTAGAATTCAAAATTTAAGTGCTAGCCTAAAGTCACACGTGGAGGGGCATAATCGAAAGGGACGCCCAAGTTTTGCTGAGGACGTCCTCGCAAAACGCCACGGTGGAGGGGGCGGGGAAATCCGTATTATCGAAACAAGATGGACGTCCATCTTTCATTTCGATAATACGGTCGGGGACGCCCAAATCTCAACATTTAGGTCGACTTTAGAGATGGTCGTCCCCAGTTTTCAGCGATAATGGAAACTAAGGACGCCCATCTCAAAAACAACCAAATCCAAGGCATTTGGTCATGGGAGGAGCCAGCATTCGTAGTGCACTGGTCCCCCTAACATGCCAGGACACCAACCGGGCATCCTAGGAGGCACTACAGTGGTCTTCACAAATTGCTCCCAGGTGCATAGCTCCCTTACCTTCGGTGCTGAGACCCACAACCCCCCCCCCCAACCCACTCCCTACAACTGTACAACACTACCATAGCCCTAAGGGGTGAAGGGGGCACCTACATGTGGATACAGTGGGTTTCGGGTGGGTTTTGAAGGGCTCACATTTACCAGCACAAATGTGACAGGTGGGGGGGGGATGGGCCTGGGTCCGCCTGCCTGAAGTGCACTGCACCCACTAAAACTGCTCCAGGGACCTGCATACTGCTGTCATGGAGCTGGGTATGACATTTGCGGCTGGCATAGAGGCAAAAAATATTTTAAAAGGTTTTTTTTAGGGTGGGAGGGGGTTGGTGACCACTGGGGAAGTAAGGGGAGGTCATCTGGTCAGTTGGGCACCTTTGTGAGGCTTGGTCGTGAAATAAATGGACCAAGTCGACCAAATGCTAGTCAGGGACGCCCTTCTTTTTCCATTATTGGCCGAGGACGCCCATCTGTTAAGCACGCCCCAGTCCCACCTTCGCTATGCCTCCGACATGCCCCTGTGAACTTTGGTCGTCACCGCAACAGACTGCAGTTGAGGACGCCCAAAATCGGCTTTCGATTATGCCAATTTAGGTGACCCTGAAAGAAGGACGCCCATCTCCTGATTTGTGTCGGAAGATGGGCGCCCTTCTCTTTCGAAAATGCCCCTGCTAGTGTTTTAAGATTGGATCACAGGGGGCAGGAGGTATGACCTGTTGTGACACTATTATATGACTTATAGTCATAAGGGTTAGTCATTACCAGGAATAGGTTTCTCATTATTAAGTCTTAGTTTAAATTTGGTAGCCCATGTTTCCATCAGATCAAGGCCAACTTGATCTTGTTAAGAATATTGAGAAGTTATACATATTGTGACATCATATGCATAAATAAGAAAGGAATCCTGAAGACTCTAGTCTGCAACCTAATGGTGACAGCATCACATTGAATAAGATGGAAGACAAGAGGGGAACCTGTAGAACACCACATTCAGGAGACCATGGCAGTGAAAGGGGGCCTGACATTTTTACTTGGTAAGATTGAGTTTTCAAAAAGCCCTGAAAACACATAAGGACTTCTCCACAAAGACCAACTGATCCAGTAAACTCAGCAGTAGATTATAGTCTACTACATCAAAAGCGCTAGACATGTCAAATTGTATCACAATGATCTTTTTTTTTCCCCAGATTAATTTAATTTCTAAAGTTGGACACTAGGGTTGTTAAAACTGTTTCAGTGCTATAAGAAGGCCTAAAATATGACAGATTTATGTAGAAGAGAAAATGAAGAAAGATAGTCCATGAGTTGGGCAAATATTCCTTCCATTACTTTGATTAATAATGGTATAGAAGCTACTGGTCTATAATTTGTACCATTGCTTAACAGCCCTGATGTGTTCTTTGGTATAGGAGTTAGTAGAATTATCCTCAGGGAATAAACCATGTGAGAGCAGAAGAGATATGTGTGCTTGTAAATAGCTAGGGCAACACATCTAAGCTGCATTGTGAGGTGGAATATTTAGAAAGAAAAGACCAATGTCTGTCGGCAGATGTTCCATCTAATGAGTTGAAGTACTTGATTAAAAGCTCTTCGGATTTGCAATTAATTTTGAGCACTACTTCTGTTCAAAGAATAAGGATAATAGTTTAGCAGTAGGGGTATTTTCCTTGTTAATTCTTTGGAGCTAGGAGTTTATCAAGTTATAAAGCTTATTCATTTTCAAACTAATGCCACCAACTTGTTCATTATGGTATAGAGCTCTAGCTTCCTTTATTTTTATATTCTTTGATGGCTCTTTTCCAAGATAATTTATCAACTTGTGATTTAGATTTTAACAGTTTCTTTTCTAAATTTTCTACATTATCTCTTCTGCAAAAGAATATTTTGGTTAAACCAAAGCGAAGCTCCATGGGAAGATTTTGACTTAGATATATTGTCATTTGAAACTCACACTGCTTATTCAGTCATAAAAAAGAAAGAAAAACTCATTTGCGCACACATGAACAGATCATACATGGGTCAATATTCAGCCAGAGGTGGTCAAGCCTTTCTTTAAATGCTGACCGCCACCCTGATCTTTCAATGATGGACCATGTCCAGGCATTGGAATTAAAATACCTGTGTTACTGGTAGAACAAGTTATGCAGTTGCCAGTTGATATTCAGTGATGATATCTGCTTACCTAACCAGTCAAAGATAGGACTGCATAAAAAAGTAGCTTTATCTGTCCAGTTAGATAAATGGGCAACAGCACTGAATATAGCCAGTGCCTGCATACCTTCTGACTCTGCTCTGACTCCGCCCATACACTGCCTGGATTGTGCCGGAAGTACTCAGAGCCAATTTCCGGTTTAAGTGCCACCGACATATTGTGCAGACAACCTGCTCAGCATAGTTTAAGTAGAGGCAGCATTGTATGAATAGTTTCTATATGTGCTATACCAACAACAGACTACAGAGGTTGCTAAACTGTGTCTGGGAAATGTTCTAGCCTTGAACTAGTTATGGTTGACAGCTTCTGTCCTTGATACAGTTCATACAGATGGTTTTTGATCTTCACACATAATTCTTGCTCCGTGTCCTTGAAACAGTTTGTGCAGGTGTGTAGAGACACGGGTTATTTGGAATACCTCTCTTCAATGGGAAAGTGGAATGAATACTTGTAAAAATTTTGGTGTAGACTCTTCCCTCTTCATCTGTGCCAGGACTGCTGTTCTAAAGGGCTTTAGTTTGGATTACTCACAAGGAGCAATACAAGGCTAAGTCATGACTAATCCTCTAAGAGCCTTTCAGGACAAATGTTTGGCATGTTCAGAAACCTCAGACTCTTCTGAGGTAACACAAATAGATTTTGATTCCCCAGGAGTATTATTACATCTCATATACACCAGGTGGTACTGCATGCTGGACCATCACCATCCTATGTCTTATCTGACCACAGACTACTGGTGTCTGAAGACATCTGGCATTACCTCACAGACTTTCAAATAGATGTCACATTCGTGCAACAGGAGGACAGTATTTTTCCTGGAGATGGTGAATGCTGCCCTGCACAACATCCCAGAGAGTAGAATCCAGGCTTGGGAACTGAACCCTGATCTCCTGTATGAAGTTCTGCCAGTGACCCACTCGGTCACTCCACAAGAAGCACTCTTCTTAAAAGGAAATGTGAACATAGAACATGCTACAGAGTGGAATATTTTTATAAAATTTGGAAATATATGATTGTATCCAATGACATCATTCATATTCCCCCACTCATCAGTAATAATTTTAATATAACCAGCTACAGTTTAAATGAAGAAACATTTCAGCAGTCTCTGTTTGCGTGCTGTAGTACTGATAAACAATTTTTGAGGCTTCTGAAAAGGAACAGCTGAAGCACATCAGACCACAAAAAAAACATGTCTCCTACAAGTCAGTAAGTGACATATCTGGGCCTAGTTATGCTAAGCTTCAATATCTACTCCTGTAATAAACACTACAGCTCTCATGTGAATAAACTGGCAGTTAAACATTTATCTTGCATAAGCATCTTAAGTTCCCATTTTACAATGCTGGGATATGCACATCTCAAACCCAAGTGTGTGCACATCTATGTCAAGTTCATAGATGTTTATTCCCCATTTCAAAAGTGGACTAAACGTGTATATCCTAAGAAATCAATGTTGGGAGTTTACACATGCTACTAAGCACATTTAGGATCTGGGAAACAGTTGTTATTGAGCAACACTCCACTGGAGGAATGGGGAGGTTGCCCTTTTAATCTTCCAGCGGTTTTTGTCCCCTCCCTCCAAAATCCAAACTGGACAGGGAAACCAGTCATTGTTACAGTGTTGGAATAGTAGCTGATTACATTCCTAAGATTGCAAAACTAACCAGTTAGATGCCAGCTTGAAAAATGTTAATACTCCATAAGATTAATTTTCTAAAATGGATGTTTACACACCCAGCACATAAACGTCCATTTCTCTGTATTTTAGAGGAGCAGATTCTGATCTAAAATACTACTAAAACTGGAAACGTCCTGGCCTGGACATCTCAACTCTGACTTCTACATTCTTTCTAAACTGGGGCCGATTATGAGAGTTGGCCCACAGCCACATGGCTGCCCAGGTGATTGCCAGCAGGGGCTGCCTACATGCTGTGCCTATCTAGACACCGCTACAATTGGAATCTGTATGGATAGCACTATATGTTTATTTCCATCGCCAAAACCCTACTAGATGTTTCCTTGCATGTGTTAGACTACAGCTTCCACAGCAACCTTCACGGATGCTAATTACTATACACGTAAAGGCAGGACATGCCTGCGTTTGCCTGTGTGGAGTTGGTTTCTGAGTCATAAGCACCCTTTGTCACAACTGTCAGGAATGGTGAGCCCTTGGACCAAAGCCGGAGCTTTGGCAGACAAAATCACCGGGGCTGGCACAGGCAGGAATCAGAACAGACTGGACTAGGATAAACTAACAACTCAAACAAGGCAGGACAGAGGTAACTAAACACAATGGACAACACAAGAACCAGATCCAGACAAGGCAAGGAAAAGAAGGCAAAGGACCAGAACTGGAACCCAGACAGGACAAGGCAAGACTCGGAAGGGGATTAAAACTGGGACCCAGAAATGCATGACAAGGCAAAACATGGAAGTAGATTAAAATGGGTCCAGAAAGGGCAAGACAAGGCAAGGACTGGATCCGGACAGGACTAGACTGAAAGAGACAGACAAAGCACATCTAGACAGGCAAGACAGGGTAGGAGCTAGGCAACAAGAATAACAGAAGTAAGACAATAAACAAGGCAGGAAGCGGATTCTGGAACTGGCTTGGCTGGAACTGGATTCTGGAATGGGCTTGGCTTAGCTGGAACCGGAGTCTGAAAGGGAATTGGCTTGACAGGGAACAGGATACTGAAAAGGACATGGCTTGACAGAGAGCAGGGACAGAACTAGCTCAAACATAGAGCAGGAGCAGAACCTGGCTCAAACACACACAGGAACAGAACTTGGCAGAAACAGAGCTCAAGAGCCAGGAAGCAAACATGGCAGGGCAAAGGATTAAGCAGACTAAGTGAAGACAAACAAACAAAGAAGCAATGTGCTTACCAGCATCCACAGCTGGAAGAGAAAGGCCAGGCAGATTGAGAGGCAAGCAGACACACCTGCATAGCAGTGAGGTAATTAGGGACAATGCTGGCTTCTACAGACTCTCAGAATTAACAGACAAGAACTACACACACAGGAAACAGAACAGGGAACACAGAAAACAGAGCTTGGCTAAACACAGAGCTTGGCTTAACAAAGAGCTTAACTATAGCAAGAGTCAAAAGCAGGAGCCAAGGGTAGAGTTAAACAGATAGACACCAAGGGCAGAGTGTGGCTCTAGAGCCAGGTTTTCAGGATCAAGGTACAAAGCAAACACACAGAAACAAAGCAAAGCACTGAAACACAAGACTCAAAGAAACACAGAACAGACCTTCAGGAGCAAGATACTCAGGAACAAAGCCAAGCATGGAAATGCTCTAAACAGGTAACACAAGATTAAGAGACCTCTTGCAAAGGCCATGTAGGAAAGCTCCCTGGGTCCTTATAAAGGAGCAGGCTGATGATGTCACAAGTAGGAAATGAAGCAGAAGCAGAGAGACCAAAGCGAGGCTTGGCTTACAGGAAGAACAATAGGGAAAAAGGCAGACAGAGAAACAGTAGGTCTGAACATAAGGGCACGGCCACAACCGTGACACCCTTTTAGAACATTTTGGATTTCCACATTTGCCATGGCAGCATTTTGTGAAAACGACATTTATCTCCTACATGTTTTTCATGGTTTGTTTTTTTTAGGACATCTTGATGGAGGGTGGAGATAAGCCAATTTTACTATATGCTTTCAGGTACAGCCTTGCTAATCTAAAATATGAAACAGATTCAGCACATTTTTGCTAAAACATCTTCCACAACTTATCTAAAATAGTGCTGTACACTAACAAGTAGGGAAAGCATACAGAGCACAGCTCATGGACTGCTTTCCAGCCCCCTGCATGAATGATTCGGTGTGCATTCATAACCTAAAGATGCATCAACTGCTGGAAAGGTTATCCCCAGACCTAAGACTTCAGCAGCAGAGCATTTGAAATAAGGGAAATCTGCAAAGAGCACCCATGAAGCATTACATGTAGCAAGGCAAAAAGGTGACTCACTTTGCCTCCCTCCCTGTTTCCAGTACTGTTGCTGGAAATGGAAAACACAGATGAAGAGGCTGAAGTAGCACAACTGAAACTTGTGAAATTAAAGGAACAGCTCTCTGCAAAATGAACAGAGCTACAGTATTGAACTCCATACAGATTTACTAAAACGTTTACTAAGATATTAAACACACTGTTCCAAAAAAGTATTAATTACCAGGATTCAACAGCACATTTCCTACCCATGAGAAGGCAACACTGCAAACATTAGACCAGGCCCTACAGCACCAAAATGCCTGTTATTAGGAGGAAAACAGTGGAAGATGAACTGCTCCAAATCTGTAAATAGAAACTATGCTAGTAGAATACTCAGCCTCAACAAATACAGAATAAATGTCCACAAACTAGAATTTGAATCTCCTCCTGTACTGTATAAAGTACAAGGCCACCAGAGACATGCACTTCCCTAAACTAACAGAAAACAACATAGGCTTGCTACAAAAGAATTAGCTGGAAAATCCCTGTATAGTCCAGGGGGAGAGGAGAAAATCTGTTGCTCTAGCTGCTCTATGTTGTATCCAAGTTTAATTTGATATACCGCCCAATTGAAACCTTATAGGCAGTTTACAACACTAAAAATTCATTGAAAGAGGAAAGAACATCATTTTTTTTTTAATATATAGGACAGGAAAGAGAGTGAAGACTAGAAGAAGAAAGGAGATATCCTAAACAGTTATGAATAGCTCTGAATACAAAACAAAAGCAGAAGTAAAGAAAGGTGCCTACATATCCTATCAACAGGCAAAAAATTGGATCTGACCAGAGACAACCTGGAAAGAAATGAGATCCAACCAAGGATAATCTGGAAACCCAGATGGTCCAACATTGTGCCAAATAAATCAAGTCTACCCCTGTTCTTTAGGTTTTGTTTTTTTTAGTTTTGTCTCTTCCAGGGGCGTAGCCAGATCTCACAGTGGGAGGGGACCAGAGCCTGAGGTGGGGGGGGGGGCACATTTTGGCCTGCCGCTGCCCCCACCGCTCTCCACCCACTGCCGCAGCAAATACCTTGGCTGGTGGGGATCCCCAACCCCTGCCAGCTGAAGTGTTGTCCAGCACCGCCACATTGCCTACTCTGCTCTGTCTTCCCCTCACGTCCTGCACGCTCCTTTTAGTGAAATTCAGCATGATAAGTTTCACTAAAAGGAGTGTGCTGGACGTGAGGGGAAGACACAGCAGGGCCGGAGACCAGCACTGGACAACACTTCAGCTGGCGGGGGTTGGGTACCCCCACCAGCAAAACCAGGGGCCCAGAGGAAATTTGGCGGGCCCAGGCTGGCCCCACCTAGTTACACCACTGGTCTCTTCACAGGGTTTCCTCTCTGTTTTTTTGGGACAATTTGGACCAGCACCTAAACCTGGAAACTGACCTTATTATCGTTTTTTCTGCACCCTGCAATCTTATTTTACTGTTATTAGAACTATATACTTTTGTACTCATCCCTCCTTTATTTAAACATTTATATATTACTTTGGCACCAAATGAACAAACTGCCATGCGAATAAAGTGTGGTGAATCAGAATGAGATTAGCACAGAACACGCCCACTCTCCAACCCCCACATCTGCCCCTAAAAAATTAATTTTAATTTTTAGTGTGTGGGTAGCGCACATACATCCAAAATTTATCGTGGGACACCTGTGCGCCTCACAGTAATCCATTTTTTGCATTAAGCATGTTTTAGTGCTTACTGCAGCTTAGTGAAGGCCCCCTTAATGATCTCAAAAACATTCTTGTCCTTTAGAAAGTAGGTTAAAAATTGAGCATAAAATATTACAGATGAAAAAAATCTTCTCTACCCTGGCTCCTAAAGTTATTGGATGGGGTCCAACAGATCAAGATATTTTCCATCCTGTTATTTGCTGACCTTGAATTACAAAGTTTCTATTCATTTTTTTTCAGTGCAGCCTCATTTATAACTCCAAAGCAAAAACCTCATATGAAAAAGCAGCATTGCAAACATTACAATGGCTGTACTAGAACACCAATACACCTGCTATTGGAAAAATTAACAAACTGGACTACTACAGACCCCTAGACAAAAAATATACAGATTCACATAACTTTCCTGGCATAACGAGGATTGGGACCTCGCCCAGGACTCCAAATCTCAGACACAGACATGCCCACACCTGGTACTTGGACTATGGTGGAGCTCTGAAATCTTCACCAGTGCCCACTGCCAGCAGCAGCAGCGAAATGTACATGGTATTGGGTATGCAGCATCTGCATTGGCTTAAGCCCACAGAGTATGCTGGGATTCAGATGCTGTGTGTGGGTGGGGTGAGGGCAGGTTCTCTGGGAACAGTCCTGTGTCTCCACTCTGATCTCCTGCCTTCCTGCCTTCCTCAAATTCTATCAGACCCATAAGGCACTCCGATTCAGATGCAGTTTGGGGGCGTGTGCTCCAGGGGTGGTCCAGTGTCTCTGATCTGCCTACCTGCATGTTACCTAAAACAAAGAAAGGTAAAGGGAAGTGGTTATAAATAGGGCATTATTTTAAATTCATAGCCCTTATCCGAGATGGAACAATGATCATTCGATAGGAACAGATGTGTCCACTGACAGTTTTAAGTGTGTCTTGAGCTGGTGTACCTCTCTATTGTCTTTCACATTGGTAGCAATGTTTGCAACCAAAATGGAGAGAGATAATATTTTGAGACTTTATTTTAGACACAGATCACAATTCTTTTTGGGTCATCAAATATGGGTTTCCCCCAGATGCTTCCATGGCTACTCAGAAGAAACAGAGGCCATTTTTGTTGATTTGCCCTAGGGTCCTTCAATTGGGGGCCCGTTTCTTCTTAAATTTCCATGTAAATATGGTATAATATTAAGTACATTTTTTTGAACCATCAGTTGGTTACATTTCTTAGTAATAAAGATGTATGTACACTTCCTACTGAGTCTAGCTTACCATCAGGAGTGGAGGAGTGGCCTAGTGGTTAGGGTGGTGGACTTTGGTCCTGGGGAACTGAGGAGCTGAGTTCGATTCCCACTTTAGGCACAGGCAGCTCCTTGTGACTCTGGGCAAGTCACTTAACCCTCCATTGCCCCAGGTACAAATAAGTACCTGTATACAATATGTAAGCCGCATTGAGCCTGCCATGAGTGGGAAAGCATGTAACAAAACTAAATAAATAAAAATCCACATCAGTTGTGGAATCTGCTTTGAAGTGTCTGATAAAAGAATTGCTGGAGCGGTATTCTGTTCGTCTATGCTGCATATTTCCTTGTGTAATTTCCTTATCTTTTTTTAAATGAATTTTATTTCTTTCTCCCTTTCTGGAGGCTTTCCTCCTATATAGAGGACTTTACAGGGCTATTAGGGCCATTTGAACACGTATGCTTGAAAAATATTAAAGAAAAAACAAAAATTGCAATGTATAATAGCCCTAATACTGCCTGCTCAAGTGTAACACTTGTTAATGTAATTTGTATAAAAAAAATAAAACAAAAAAACAGGTAATTTGAATGGTGCTGTGTTAATAGTTTGCATGCACAACCCTGCACTATTGACACTACACCCTTACTCAGGAGTATTATTAAATGAGAACTAGTGATGAGACATAACTGAAATTACCTCACAGGCAAATTTTTAAATAGTGTACAGCTATTTGCATATTTTGCATTCATAACCTACATAACTGGGTCTTCTATTTTGAAAGGAAACTTGCACCTTTCAGTATTTTCCACAAGCATTTTCCTTAGCGTGACCTCACATCCATTCTTATAGGGAAACCACAAAAGGAAAGGCAAATATACAACCCTGTTTCCTGGATATTAAACAGAGGCTTCAACAGCTCAAAAACAGACTTTGCAACCAAACATTCTGCAGACAGATGATATACAACAGAGCTTCCCAAACTGTGGGTTGGGACCCTAAATGGGATCACAAAACCTGTGTTTGGGGTTGCAATCTGGGTGACCATTATTCTGTGTGTGAGTGTGTGTGTGTGTGTGGGGGGGTTCACACTATTTTCTTTGACCATATTCATGGTGTCAGAGCCATAAAACAATTGGCAAGCACTGATATATAGAAAAGCTATCCTAGAAGAAAATCTTTTAGAAAGGGAAGACACTACTAATATACTAATATACTACTACTAATACAAATCATTTCTATAGCGCTACCAGTCGTACGCAGCGCTTCACAATTGAACATGAAGAAAAGACAGTTCCTGCTCAAAAGAGCTTACAATCTATATCAGGACAGAGGACAAATAAGGGATAAGGGTAGGACAGACAGATAGGACACATAGGGAAAAGGGACTATTGAAGAGAGGAAGACAAGATAATGTTACGAGCAGGTGACAAGTTAGGAATTAAAAGCAGCAAACAGGTAGGCCTTTAACTCGGATTTGAAGGCAGCCAGGGATGGAGCTTGACGTAATGGCTCAGGAAGTCTATTCCAGGCATAAGGTGCAGCGAGATAAAAGGAACGGAGTCTGGAGTTAGCGATGAAGGAGAAGGGTGCAATTAGGAGAGATTTGCCTAGCGAACGGAGTTCCGGGGAAGGAGTGTAGGGAGAGATGAGAGTGGAGAGGTAGTGAGGGGCAGCAGAGTGAATGACTTATAGGTTAATAAGAGGAGCTTGAACTGTATATGGAAACGGATAGGGAGCCAGTGAAGTGACTTCAGAAGAGGGCTGATATGGGCATAGCGACTTTGGCGAAATATTAATCATGCAGCAGAATTTTGAACAGATTGAAGAGAGAGATGGCTGAGTGGAAGACGGGTGGAGAAGCAAGTTGCAGTAGTCCAAGCGAGAGGTGATAAGAGTGTGGATGAGGGTTCTGGTAGTGTGCTCAGAAAGGAGAGGGCGAATTTTGGCGATATTATAGAGGACGAAACGACAGGTTTTAGCAATCTGTTGAATATGTGCAGAGAAGGAGAGGGAGGAGTCGAAGATGACCCCAAGGTTACGAGCAGATGAGACAGGAAGAATGAGCGTGTTGTCGACAAAAATAGAGAGTGGGGGGAGAGGTTGGTTTGGGTGGGAAGATAAGGAGCTCAGTTTTGGACATATTGAGCTTCAGGTGGTGGTGAGACATCCAGGCAGCAATGTCAGACAGGCATGCAGATATCTTGGCCTGGATTTCTGCAGAGATTTTTTTTTTGTTACATTTGTACCCCGCGCTTTCCCACTCATGGCAGGCTCAATGCAGCTTACATGGGGCAATGGAGGGTTAAGTGACTTGCCCAGAGTCACAAGGAGCTGCCTGGGCCTGAAGTGGGAACTGAACTCAGTTCCTCAGGACCAAAGTCCACCACCCTAACCACTAGGCCACTCCTCCACTCTTCTGGTGTGGAGAATATAAAGCTACAATTAAATCCTGGGTCTGTGAATGTCAGGCTGCCAACAAGCTCCATGACATTAGGGGGGGGGGGGGGGGGATATGTGCTAGTCCCTCACTGCATCTAGGAACTTGGACTTTTCAATTTCTCTAACAGGCAGAAGGTTGGAGGGACATAAAACATCTTCCAGAACAGAGTAACAAATTCTCCAAGGCCGTTTTAGCTCAAATTGTTTTATTTCCAGGCTGGATTTTTGCCAGTCCAGGTTTTGAACTTGCATCCCAAAGTAGTGTGGGATTTGTAGCACCTGATCCTACCCACTGAAATCTGTGCTGCAAGTCAAAATCTAGGACGGTCCCAAAATCTCCAGCCTGGAACTAAGTAACTTGGCATATTTGCATCTACATCAAACTAGCTTACGAATTTCAGGTTCTCTTTGCACTTTTCCACTGTCTGATGTACTTAAAACATGGAATCATACATAATACAGTTTTAATATAGTATGGTTGCCATGTTAGTCCACTTGGAAGAAGAGGGCTCTGCCTTCAAAAGCTTGTCAATAATATACTAAAGTTAGTCCTATAAAAAAGGTATCACCTTATTTTCCTTTTTTGTTTTATTTCCATTTATCACACTTTTAAGAATAATCCTATGAAGGCACTGCAGACCACTCCCAGTTCAGTTTGTCTGTGTGTTTATGTTTAATAAATTCGTGTCAAATTGCCTAGGTTTGCTGACTCAGCTTAAAGAGCAGAACACAGCTGTTACCATCATCAACATTTCTTTCAAGACTGAAGTAGTTTGGTGGCTACTTGAAATCTGCCCCTTTTCTTTTTGTATTTCTAAATATCTAGCCAAAAAAAGAGCTTCCGGAAATATTTCCTGTTTCACCCATGAATCTCCATCTTAATTGTTGCAAGGGTTGCTGAGTAGAAGTGATATCAACAGTGTTGTGTGTGCTTTGGCTGGCAGCAAAAAGGGCCTAGAGTATGGGTGGGGCAGGCAGAAAGGCTCTTCAGTTATTCAGACTAAAGGCAGGCAGACAAGCATTAGTAACCTGCCTGCTGAAAGGGCAAAAAGAAAAAAACAAGAAAAAAAAGAAAACCACTAACAGTAGTATATTTGGTTGGAGCAGCGGCTGAGAACCAGGGAAGCAGGATTCAAATCCCACTGATACTCCTTGAGATCTCAGGCAAGCCACTTAACCTCCCATTGCCTCAGGTACAAACAAGCCCTCTGGGACAGGAACCTGAATGTAACTCACCTTGAGCTAACGACAAAAAAAAATCAAGTTAAACTCCAAACACCTTTCTAAGCAAGGAGTGAGTTCTCAGCTGGAGTAACAGGCTCCTGTCTCAGAGAAGAAGCTGTACAAACTAGGATGAGGGGCTGAAAAGAGAACAGTAGCAACTGAAGGGAAAGGGAGTAGGATTTGAAATATCATCTCTTCACTAGTGTCAGGTCATGTCAGACGATCTGTCTTCTTCGACTGGGTGACTAAACAGTTGATGTGGAAGGGGCGCTTGATGTGGTATACTTGGATTTCAGCAAAGCCTTTGACACGGTTCAGCACAGGTGACTGATAAATAAATTGAGTGCCCTCATCTTTGTGAGCGATATTGCGGAAGGGCTGTCTGGTAAGGTTTGCCTCTTTGCAGATGATACTAAACTCTGCAACAGGGTGGGACACCCTGGAGGGTGTGAATACATGATGAAGGACCCAGCGAAGCTAGAGGAATGGACCGATATTGGCAACTAAGGTTTAATCCCAAAAAATGCAGGGTCATGCACTTGGGTCACAAAAGTCCGAGGGAACAGTACAGTATAGGGGGTGAAGTACTTCAGTGTACGAAGGAAGAGTGGGACTGGGGGTGATTGTGTCTGATGACCTTAAAGCTTCCAAACAGGTAGAAAAAGCAACGGTCACAAGCCAGAAGGATGCTTCGGTGCATAAGAGAGCATGACCAGCAGGAAAAGGAGGTGATAGTGCCGTTGTAGAAGTCTCTAGTGAGGCCCCATTTGGAGTACTGCGTGCAGTTCTGAAGACAGCACCTACGGAAAGATATAAATAGGATGGAGTCGGTCCAGAGGGCAGCTACGAAATTAGTAAGTGGTCTTGAATGCAAAAATTATAGGGACAGGCTTATGAACCTCAACATGTATACGCTAGAAGAGAGGTGGAAGAGAGGAGACATGATAGAAATGTTTAAATATCTCAAGGGCATTTATGTACAGGAAGAGAGCCTTTTTCAAATGAAGAAGAGCTCTGGAATGAGGGGGCATACGACAAAGTTAAGAGGGAATAGGCTTAGGAGTAACCTAAGGAAGTATTATTTCACAGAAAGGGGTGGAGGCGTGGAATGGCCTCCCGGTGGAGGTGGTGGAGTCGAGGACTGTTCCAGAATTTAAAAGACATGGGATAAGCATGTGGGATCACTTAGGAACAGGAAGAATTAGGGGTTACAGAGGATGGGCAGACTGGATGGGTCATATGGCCTTTATCTGCCGTCACGTTTCTATGTTTCTGCGTCACAATTAAAGCGGTTTAGATATTATATATATGTACTTATTTTTTTGTACCTGGGGCAATGGAGGATTAAGTGACTTGCCCAGTCTCACAAGGAGCTGTAGTGGGAATCAAATCCAGTTCCCCAAGTTCTTAGGCCATTGCACTAACCATTAGGTTCCCTTCCTCCAGTGGACAGAAGGAAGGGAACCAGACAATGAGAGGTAGAAAAGGGGCCCCAGTAAGTAGTGGCACTGGCAGTTGGAGGGGTGTTGAGGAAAAGGATTATACTTTTGATATACTGTCAGTGGTACAACCCAAAGCAGGTACTTTCTCTATTCCTAGTGGGCTCACAATCTTAAGTTTTGTACCTTGAGAATTAAGTGACTTGCCCAGGGTCAAAGGAGTTGCACTGAGAATCGAGCCCAGTTCTCCAGGTTCTCAGCCTACTGTGCTATTAGGTAACTCCTCCACTCCAATAGCTTCCAGGACCAGGAAAGCAGGGGAAGTAGCAGAAAGCAAGACAAAAGACAGCATATTAAAGCTACAAAACTTAAGAACGGCCATACTGGATCAGACCAAATATCCTGTTTACAGCGGCCAATCTAGGTCACAAGTACCTGGCAGAATCCCAGAGGAAATGGCTCTCCAACCTCACTGAGAGGTGAATTCTGAGAAGAGGCAGAGAGACAGCTGCAAGAATGTGCATCCTTGAAAACAAGGCAACTGAAAGAAACCTACCAGGCAGAAGAGATCTGTACTAAGGTAGAGGAGCATAGACAATATAAAACACAGCTGCCCATGTACACTGCCGTGAAAAATATAGGGACCACTATTACCCCTTTATTCCTGCATCTACACTGGCTTCCAGTCGAATTTAGCATGAAATTCAAGATTCTCACACTCAAGTTAAAGCCTTACACACTGGTATACCCAAATACTTGGCAACTCTCACCTTATGTACCCATCAAGAGCGTTCCCTTCTTTGTCTCGTGCCTCAGAGTGGATATTTTTAGATTTTCTCTTCTTCCCTCTTTCTGCATGCTTTCCTTCGCCTGTTCCCTCTCCCCTTTCTCCTACACTCTCTCCTCCATTCTTCTTCCTTTATTTCCCTGGATTCCTCTCTCCCCCAACCACCAAATCCAGAGTCCTCTTTTTCTTACCTCTCCCCCCATTCTTAGTACTCTCTCTCTCTCGCTGCATCCATTCTATGTTCTCTAACCTCTCTCCCTCCCCATCTTCTCTCCTCTCCCCCCACCCCACCATCATGAGCCTTTCACCCTCTCCTTCCCAGCCCATTCTTTTTTTATTTCCCTCTCATCCATTATATTGAAATATTTAAAAAGGTATTAATGCATAAGAAGAAAATTTTTGCACAGAAAGCAATTCTCCCAGTAGCCTCACCTTTTTTTTCTGTAGCAGTCAGTGGCGGTAGAAGTGATTCAGACAGCCTGCTCACACCAACCTCAGCCCTCTTTCCAACGCTTGTGCGGAAGTGGAAAGTTACATCAGAGAGAAGATTTGGGGGGCTGGCGCAAACAGGCTGCCTGAATCACTGCTGCTTTCAAATGCTGGGTCGCTGGTTGGGGATAGGACCGCAGTATATCTGGGGAGCAGCTGCAGCACATTGGTTGACCAACTTTACTCTAATTATTGGTACACTATCCAAAGGTCAACATTAGGAGTCATCAACCAGGAAAAGGATCTAGGTGTCATAAACAACATACCGAAATCTTCTGCTCAGTGTGTCAACAGCCAAAATAGCAAACAATATGTTGGGAATTATTAGAAACAGAATATAGAATAAATCAAAGAAAATTATATTGCCTCTGTATCACTCTATGGTATGACTGCACATTGAGCACTGTGCATTTGTATTCACCACATCTCAAAATATATAGTAGAATTAGAAAAATAAAGGAAGTGTGACTAACATGATAAAGGGGATAAACAACTCTAGAAGGGAAGGCTAAAGAGCTTATAGTTCTTCAGTTTAGAAAAGAAATGGCAAAGGTCTATAAAAACATGAGTGGAGTGGAATAATTAGTGTTCAAAATGACTAGGGTATATACCATGAAGTTACAAGCAGTATGTTTAAGAGATAGTTGGGGGGAAAAAATCCAGTTAAAGCCAAGGAGGTTTAATGACAGGAGCCAGCGTGACATCAAAAAGCTGAAGCAGTCTCTCCAGGCAGCCGCCATATTGGTCAGAACAAACAAAAACTATCGGCTGCTGTATTCACGTTGTCACTGTTATGTTATCTCAGTTATAGTTAGAAACATGCCAGTTTGTGCAGCATATGGATGTAGACAGAGGAAGCCTCACACACGGAATAATCTTTCATCAGTTAGAATAGTAATTTGTTCTAAACCACAATCAGTGTGCCATTTCAAGGGGCTGGTTATAGGGACACCCTATTATGTGTTGTATTGGTGCTGAGGTTTTTTTTCAACTAATAAAGGGCCACCAAAACAAACATCATGTTCTGAGAATCAGGTGCTCAACATTCAGAGTTTTTATTTTTAACTACAAAAATTGTTTTAAACTTTAATTTGGTTGAAACTTGGGAGCATTTCAAATCTTTTTTTTTCCTGTGCCTAGATCAAAAGAGAAAGATGGTATGTGGGAACTTGATCCTTTTGTTTTGTGGAATGCAATAGTATATTATAAAAATGAGCTTTATTTTTTATTACTACTATTTAAAAGAGAGGTCTTGAATAATGCGGGATGCGCTACCTTCATGCAGAAGTCCAGAGTCAGTCTAAATGTGCCAGTTCTGTTGAATATATTTCTTTCAACTTCTTTTTATTAAGACTGCCATAGAAAAAAAGTCACATACAAAAACGCCAAATCAACACAGAAACCCAGCATTTACTATTGGTTTTAATATAGAAATATCTTATTGTCTACTACTATTACTTATTTCTACAGCACTACTAGATATATGCAGGCTGTACACCTCAACATAAGAGACAGTACCTGCTCCCAATTTAATCAGGACAGAAACAGGACAAATAAGGGATAAGAGAATTACTTAAGGTGGGAATAAAACAGACATGGGTACTGAACTAGTGAATAGGGGTTAGGAGTTAAAAGCAGACTCAAAAAAGTGGGCTTAACATACTGACTAAGAGGCAGATGCAGCAACCAAACGTAAAAAAAATCAAAATCGTTAAAGTCCCTAACGATTTTTAAAAAACGAAGAATGCACCAAAAAAAAAAGTCACACATGCTCAGATCGGTATTCAAACGTACAATGTATCAAAGAATCACAATACACATCGGTAATCGGCCCCTAAATCATGCGCAGAGCAGCCAAGCGTTTTGCTGGCTGCTCTGCGCATGCTGCAAACGTAAAAACAAACTAAAAAAAAAGCCACAACAAATACACGTGGCTACCCGGTCAGCAAAATCCAAAAACAAAGGATCGGGAGGGGGCAAGGGCGCTCATCAGGAGCGTCCTGTATGGACGGCCTTGCCCCCCCCCCCCCGCCGCCCCCCACTTTCCGCCCCTCCCCCCCCCCCCCGAAAAAGCAAAATGCTAGCTGCCCCGGTCCCCCTCCCTTCCTGTTCCTGTGTTCTACAGAGCTAACTCCGCCTCCAGTCATTCTTCTGCCCCGTGCCCCACCCCCGCTGCCCCCCCTGAGGTCGACGACGCCGCTCCCCCCCTCCACCGAGACCCCCCTCCCTATTAACGACCCGAGCAGTGCCTCTCACCTCTTTCAGAAGCGCTGCACGGGCAGGAAGATCTATTGTGTTGGTTGTAGTCTCCATGACGTCTCTTCTTCCCTGGCCCAGGCCCCGCCTCCTTCTGACGTAGGTTACTTACGTCAGAAGGAGGCGGGGCCTAGGCCAGGGAAGAAGAGACGTCATGGAGACTACAACCAACACAATAGATCTTCCTGCCCGTGCAGCGCTTCTGAAAGAGGTGAGAGGCGCTGCTCGGGTCGTTAATAGGGAGGGGGGTCTCGTGGAGGGGGGGAGCGGCGTAGTCGACCTCAGGGGGGGCAGCGGGGGCGGGGCAGAAGAATGACGGGAGGCGGAGTTAGCTCTGCAGAACAGAGGAACAGGAAGGGAGGGGGACCGGGGCAGCTAGCATTTTGCTTTTTCGGGGGGGGGGGGGGGGAGCGGCGGAAAGTGGGGAGCAGCGGGGGGGGCAAGGCCATCCATACAGGACGCTCCTGATGAGCGCCCTTGCCCCCTCCCGATCCTTTTTTTATTTTTTTTATTTGATGTGTTTGCTGACGTCCTTTGGACCAATCACAGCGCTTTTAGCTCTGCTAATGCGCTGGGATTGGCTCAAAGTTTGTTTATTTTTTCACTTAATGATTTTTCCTGGCACAGAGCTGTCCTAACAAGAGGTCCAGACCTCTCGTTAGTTTTCCTGCCTTTTTCCTGCGTAAAGGCAATCGGAAAAGGTTAGTGCATGTCGTTTCAATGGGGTTTTTACACTAATTGCTCATCTCTATTCCGTTTTCGTTAGCTGCTGGCTTCCTCGGTAAAAGCCCTTTGATGCATGCAACGGATCAAATTTTCCTCGTTGGAGGGTCATTAAAGGCTCATTTAGCTTTAGTGCATCTGCCTCTAAGGAAGTGTATTCCAGGCGTATGGTGCAGCAAGATAAAAGGAACGGAGTCTGGAGTTGGCAGTGGAGGAGAAGGGTAAGAGATAAGGAGTGGAGAAGAGATAAGAGAGAGATACCTAATGAAAGCTCTGGAGCACTGGCAAACACATTTTGAATATAATCCTCCCCCTTCACAGACCCTCAAAAACCTCCAACCCTCAACTCCCCTTATATCCCCCCCGACCCCCTCCTAGCAGAGAGAATGCAAAACTTAGGAGGTTTAATAAAACAATATAAACCTCCCAATTTGATATTGTTTTGTTCTGACCAATATGGCAGCAAGCTCCACCCACTGCCTTCAGCCCAAATAAGATAGGCTCATACCATCTCCTGTCATTAAACCTCCTTGGTTAAAGCAGTTAGCATATTTGAGTTTGAAAACGTTCTGGACAAGTTCCTGGAGAAAAAGTCAATACACTTAAGGTAGACTTGGGAAAATCCTTTGCTTATCCCTCGTAGAGGCCAACCAAGGGAAAATTAGGTTCTTACCGTGATAATTTTCTTTCCTTTAGTCATAGCAGATGCAGCCATTACAGATGGGTTGTGTCCATCAACCAGCAGAGGGAGATAGAGAGCACACTTTTTTCAGTGCCTCATACCAGCTTGCTCCACTGCCTCTCTTCAGTATTTGAAGCTTCCAAAGCAGTATGGCAAACCGCAATGGGAATAACATAAGCTTTCCTCACAGCAAACGATGGCCCTACAACAAAGGGCATTAACTCAGAATGGAGGGAATGAAACATCCTCCCGGAGGGCATAAACTCATCCTCCACTGAGACATAACTGGAGGGAATAACTCATCCTCCAAAACATGAAACTGGAGGGAATTAAGTCATCCTCCGTTAATTGAACAAGAATCCTTAAGACTGTTTTCCGACTTTCTCCCAGGGACGGAATCTCCAGGAAACACGAACAGAACCTGAATAGATTTACAGCAGATAGCATCAGACAGGGAGGGATCATGGCTGCATCTGCTATGACTAAAGGAAAGAAAATTATCATGGTAAGAACCTAATTTTCCCTTCCTTGTCATCAAGCAGATGCAGCCATTACAGATGGGATGTATCAAAGCAATCCCTAGATAGGGTGGGAACAAGCCACACCACGCTCCAGCACTTGCGCTCCAAAATGTGCGTCCCTCCTGGCAGCCACATCCAGCCTGTAATGTCGGGCAAAAGAGAGCTTAGAAGCCCATGTTGTTGCACTACAAATCTCTTGAAGAGAGAGTGCTCCATTCAGCCCAAGAAGAGGAAATTCCTCTAGTGGAATGCGCCTTAAAGGCATAAGGCGAAGGCCGGCCGGCAAGTAAATAAGCTGAAAATATAGATTCTTTAAGCCAGCGGGCAATAGTGGCTTTAGACGCTGGAGACCCTCTGCGAGGACCTGATAGCAAAACAAACAGTTGATCAGAGGTCCTGAAAGAGTTAGTAACTCGCAGATACTGCAGCAGAGTCCTGCGCACGTCCAACAGGTGCAATTGCCCAAAAGATTCTGGAAACTCCTCCTCAACAAAGGAGGGCAAGAAAATAGGTTGGTTTAGGTGAAACGCTGGGGGCAGCAGTGGCGGGGGTAGGCACAACACTTTTGGTTCCTGCTGAAACCAAGCTGCGGCTTTCACCCATGAATTCAATTTTGGCTGGAACCAAAACCTACGGTTTCAGACAACCTCTAATCCCTTGGGGTAAGTGTCATGGAGTCTATACTTTTTGCAAACCTGCCAGGTGCTTGCAACCTGATTTGGCTACTGTTGGAAACAGGGTACTTGGTGGATGGACCTTTTATTTGGTCTAGTATGGCTTATACTTTTATGAGTGCTCAACACACCTTCAACTCAATTTATTCAGATACTTTAAACAGAATCAATATTGTGGACTAAAACAGTGAACAACATGTAAAAGCTCCCTTCAATCTCGGAGTAATGTGTTTTTAGTAGAAGTGACTGAAAGTACTGGTTTAATACCCCCCCCCCCCCCCAAACACTTAATTAAGGTTTCAAATGAGGTGTCAGAAGATGGAAAGGGAAAAGAAACTTTAACTTCAGGTCAGCCACTAAACTGCAAAACTGACTCAATTCAGTGTAGGGCCCTGTACCCCTGTTGCCTCCGCTTAAGGTCAATCCTGTTGAAATGTAAGCACTAGATTAAATTAAAGCAAAACATCTCTTTAAAACTTACAGGTTTTCAATTGAATATTCATGAGGGATCTCCTGAAAACTTGCCTGGTGTGGGGCCCCTGTGGACTAAATTGTCCTCACTGCTTTAGATGACAGGACTTTTTGATTTAGGGGAGTGACAGGGTAGAGAAGGCAAAGGCTGGGGAGGAAAGGGGTGGGAAAGAGGGGAGGAGCAGGTCAGGGTGAAGAGAATACAGAAGTGACAGGGAGTAACTGAAAAAAAAAATCTATAATGTTCATGCCAGCTAAGTAAGTACACAAGAGAAACTGCAGGGGACTTGCAAGGCATAACTGACTTTTACAAATTACTTTTTGCTAGAGGCTCCTAAAATGTATTTATGGTTTTCATCAGGCCCCCTTATCCACCACCATCTACTTTGAGAGTACATCTGTGAATAAGAATGGTGATGCACACTTATACCAACAGATATCACATCTGCAAACAGTTAACATATCTGCAAATGGAATTTAATCTTGAAAATGTTTGTGTATTTTCATCAAAGTCCTGTTATAGGTCTATGTGTTTATTGGCAGAATGCAAGCATAAATATGTGTGTACAGGAAGAAAATGTGATAAAAACAAAAAATAAGAGGATGAGAAGAACAGGAAAACTCCTAGCACAGGATATAAAAAGAGAAGCACTTCTGTTTTATAATGCTCACTCTCCAACAAGAAGTTCTAATTACAGAGACCTCAAGGGTGGCCCATCCCAAAGCTGGAGATTTACCACCACAATGCTGGAGATTTAAAGGCCAATTAGATTTAAACTAGCTCTAGCATATGTACATTCCAAAAACTGACATTCTAATCAATAAATATAAAATATTATTTTCCTGTCTTTGGGGGGGGGGGGGGGGGGGGTCTTTTACTAAGGTGCACTAGCATTTGTATCTTGTGCTAAAAATTAGCTGGTGCTAAACACTGAGATGCCCATTATATTCCTATGGGCATCTCAGCATTATAGAGCCAGCTGATTTTTTAGTGTCAGCTAAAAATGCTAGCACATCTTAGTAAGAGACCCCTTTTGTTTGGTAATTTTATTTTTACTTTATTTGAAAATTTACTACACAATACTTAAAAAGACATTGACAAACAACACAAAGTCCACATCAATGAGAAGAGCAGAAAAACAAATGTATTAATCTAAGGAAATCAAGACTAACACTAATATTCTCATCAAACGTGAAATATCATATTCAAACTCACAATAAGACATCACTTAGCTTCTTTATCAATAAGAAATCTTTCTAATTGTGCCAGGTCAAAGAAAACATAGTCCACATCATTCTGATTCTGGTTTCATCTCAATAACAACAAGAACAAGAACAACAACAACAACACAGCTGGATTACTACTACTGCAGGGTAGAGAATGACACAGGAATAGGGACCCGTAGTAACCAAGGGGACAGAGCTCATGCCCCCCCATGTCATTTTTTACTTTGAAGTCTGTTAATGAACTAGATTGTTACTATAATACGCCCCCTTGTGTCCCAGTATAAACAGTGCGTTACACAAAACCCGTTGTTGGTAGTCATGCCTAGTATTTGGAAGCACACTACTGGGCACAGGAAGCGTTACAGATCACTAACCTCGTCTCTCGTCCTCCGAGGCCGAGAGAGGAAAAGGAAAAGTTTAGGATTTTTCCCAAATTATATAAGGGACAATAATTTGAATCAGATTTTCTTAAGCATTTAAACAGTTTTATTTTGAAACATCACTTCAATAGGTGAAACAAATGTAAACTTTTTTTTCCCAAACAGAAAACTCAATTGTTAAATATGTATCACTTTAAAGTTAAGCTTCAGAAGTAACCTTAGTTAACATCTTTGTTCCAACAGGAACCTCTTTCGTCAACCTGGAACTATCATCAGGTAAGTAATTTACTTGAACACCAATTTAAAAGTACCATAAATTTAACTTTGCATGCTCTTTACAGAATTCATTAAGAATCTGATTCTTTGTGCATATTTTTATCTTTCCACAGACACTTCTTCAAGCTCATCAACCTTCACGGTGGATTTGGGTAAGTATCTCTTTTATTTAGTTTCTCTTAGTAGATTCTGGTCTGATTCCCTCAAATCTTTCCCTGTTAACCACAAAGTCACTTAGCTGATGTAGTTTTTTTTTCTTTTCTGAAGTGAAGACTTGCTTGCGTGGGGGCCCATGATGTCCTCCGGAATCCATCTGTCTAACCTCGTGACTCCTGTGCTTCTTCCTAAACCTCTCTCTTAATTAAATAAAACGGAGGCAAAACCCTGTCTCCCTATTTTTGTAGGAAAAGTTCAAACTAATTGGTGACTTTAGCAAATAAACTGTGGCCATATAACTCAAGCAAAATAAAATTAAAATTCACTCCCTTTCCAGGCCTGTGCTATTTTTTTTAAATCTCCCTCAGCTATAGAAAAGTGACTGATCACACTCTGACTTACTGCACTTCATTCAACATTCCACTGTCAGCTCCCTTACCAACATTCCATCTCACTGCTCACCATATATACTCACAGCTCTCAAGGATTCTTTTCCTTTTTCTGTTACTTTATTCACTAAGTTTCCCTATCACAATCCTTTCATCTAACTTTTTCTTTCATCAATCAAACTTATTTCCCCTCAGATTCTCTCACCACAAACCAAAAACTCTTAAACTAAAGAGAAGTAAAGGAAAACCCTCCCCAACTGAGCATCAACTCTCACACTAGTGCTCCCTTAACACTGTCACTGAAATCTCTGTAAATATATTTTTTAACCTAAAATCACACTTCAGCTGCTCCCATTCAGCTCAGCACGTCCTCTCACTTCAGCAGTCACACTCACTCTCTAAACTGTCAGCTCACTCCGTTGCCTAGCCAACCAAGGTTCCGCTTGGACATCTGACCACTTTTGTCCAATCATACTCCTTCTTCAGAAGTCCTATTTTTTCCCTAACCCATAGAACCTTGACAAACCCAACTGTAACTCCATTTTGATTAATAATTTCCCATAGGAAATAATGGGAAAATAGAATCAATTAAAAATGAAGAACACAAATTACACTAAACTTCCACAAATTTGCTAAACCAAACATATATCACCATGCCCACTATACTATGGTCTCATTTTTTAAATGTCACTATTTAAGAGGCTACCCCACAATTTTCCTACCTAAACACCATTTTAAAAATCTGAATTAAATTAAACTGAACATCAAAAATTAAATTAATCCTTCCTGAACCTATCCCGTCAAATTCAAAAATCTAAACCCAAAAATAGACCCCTTTTAAACCCCTTTTTCAAAACTACCATTTAGATTAAAATTTTAAAAATTCCCCCCCCCCCCCCAGGAAAATTCAAAAAAATTCCCCGAATCCAAATCTCCAAACCAAATTCAAATTACATTAACCCCTTAATTTTTAAAAATCAAAAACCCAATTTTCACATTTAAAAAAACAATCAACATTTTGGGCTAAAAAAAACTCTTACCTGGTTCCTGATTTCCCCTTACGTGATAACCACCATCGGATCCGGTCCCACTGGCCTGGTTCCAAAAACGGAGCTCCAATAAGAATCGCCCCAAAAACAACAAAATCCCTGGAACTCTGATTCAAAGTTTAGTCCCAGGCTTTAGGCCCGACCGGAGCTCTCGAGGAAAACGCTGGACCGCGCATGTGCACGTTGCCTTCTCTCTCCTCCCTCTTCCGAAAGATCAGACCACGAACCCGCCATCCTCCGGTCTCTTCAGTGTCCCGCACTAACGCGGCTGGATACCCCACAACCCCGCTCCCTCACTGAGACATCCAGAACGTTCTGGACCCGCCGCTCGCACCCACGACCTGCGAAATGGCCCCAGGGATCCTTGGCGAGGCCCGGCCCATCAGAACGGACCAAAGCATCCCCTTGCTGCTAACAACAGCAGCGCTGCTTCTTGCAGTGCTTCCGCCAGTGCCGCTCCCCTCACTAGCCAGCAAGCTCGTCCCAGCCTGCCCGAAGTGTCCCTCTTCTCCCGAAGACGTGACCAACCATCCCCGGGTCCCAAAAACAGCGGTGCTGCTCAGCCAGCCCTCACTTCCGTGGGATACTTGCGAACCCTTCCATCCAGCAGCGACCTGAGCAGCAGCCTCACCTAAACCAACCCATCCTGCCTCTCCAGAATCCAGAAACCCTTCAGGACCCCAAAAATGCGTCCCAGGTAATAACAAAAAAATGATTATTTCTAACCCCATGTTACATTATTTATACAAAGGACGATATTTTGATTTTTTGGAAATCAAGCAAACATGATGGCCACAACTAGCAAAAGATTATGGGAGATCCTGTACATTCCTGCTACCAGCATATCTTCTATTGCAGGAAGGACTATGGAAGACAATGTGGTTTAAAATGGCAGCTGTGACCTCTCGTGGTAGTCTTGCAAGAGTTTGCAGTCACCATTTTAAACCACGGAGCTGGCCCTGGTAGAGGATGAAGATTGCTGCTGCTCTCAACGCACATTGCAGCTCAGCAGCTGCAAGGAAGGTGAGAAAGGGAGATCAGAGGGACACGCTAGGCATGATTAGGGGATCGCTACTACCTGACCAGACACCGCACACTAAAGTCATCTCCTCTCAATGTGTGAGAAGAGGGGGCTTTGGCGTGTGAACTGGAGTCAGGGGCCCAATGCATGTGTCACATGCAAAATGTGTGTGACTTGATATGTCTATAATTACTGCTGAGCGCTAGGTGATCATGGAAGCCCAATGAGGCAAAGATTAGAAAAAAATAATCAGTGCCTGCCATGTACTAGTCCATTTGTGGCAAAAGCATATTCCCCTACTCTTGTCCTCACAATGCAGAGTAATGAAACTGGGTCTAAGTCACGCCCCTCACCTGTTTTTCGTGGTGTCCAGCAGCATTCCATGCCAAAAAGAATCTGGTTTACTTCCTGGAAATCCTGCACTAAGACTCATAGGAGTGCAACCGGAAGCATAGCCAAGTTTTTACATCAAGGGGAACAGACCTTTTGTAAAATAGGCACCGCTATGAGGTAGCAGGCCCAATCCGCACAGACGCCGTTTCATTCAAAATTCATTTGGGGGAGAAGCAACTCCCCTTGCACCCCCCCTAGCTACACCTCTCGGTGCAACCTGAACAGATCGGCAGATACAAGTCTAACCACCTTATTGGGCAGCCTAGATGGACCATTCAGGTCTTCATATGCTATCATTTACTAAGTTACTATGTTACCGTAAGTGTCAAAAGAGGTGGCTGAAAAGGGCAAAATTAGCATTCAAAGTACACAAAGATCCTTGAACAGAGGAGCACAAATGAGAATAATCTGTCAAGATGTCAGTGAAAGAAGAAGGCATGGCAGGGTGTGATGGTAAGACCAAGTGTAGACAGGAAGAATGTGTGGAAAGTGATAAGGAGAAAACAGAAATGCTAAACAAACATGTTCTTAATAATCACAGAAGGACCTGGTGAACTGTTTTTTTTTGGTAGGAGTATACATGATAATGGGCAGACGCTCCATTTGTGAAAGAAAGGGCTTGTACAGAGCTAGCAAAACTACAAGTGGATAAAGCCATGGGGATGGAAGGAAAGCCTCCCAGGATGATAAGGGAGCCCAGAGATTCTGAAGAATTCAATGAAGGATCTGTTCAGTGGATCTTTGGAAATGGGAGTGGCCTATCCAGAATGGAAAGGGCAAATATTGCCAGAGAGGAGGTTGAAAACTACAGGTTGATTAATCAGATTCTTGTAGTAGGAAGACTGATGGAGAGAACCAGGACCACCGAGAGGAGGGCAAGATTTCCCAGGCCTGGTCTCCAAGGGAGACCCAGCATCAAGACTTCCGCAGGGAAGCAGAAGGTTCTGCTCCCAGCACACAGGAGCGGGACAGTGAGAGACGAAGGAAGGAGCAGATGTAGGAAGGTTAGGGAGGCAGGGGGCAGCAGTGGCCCAAGCGGAGGGGGGGGGGGGGGGGGCGGCGGCCCTGCTCTGGGCCTGGCTGTCTCTCAGTAGCCCTGGAGAGAATCATCTAAAATCCAGCACGATTCAAGGTAGCATAATTTCAACAGAGGAAGATTTTACACAATCTGATCAATAATAGAGAAATTTAAATGTTTATGTGGCATTAATGCACAGGAGGCAATTCTCTTTCAATTGAAAGGAAGCTCTGGAACGAGGGATCATAGGATGAAAGTGAAAGGGGATAGACTCAGAAGTAACCTGAAGAAATACTTCTTCATGGAAAAGGTGGTAAATTCGTGGAACAGACTCCCGGTGGAAATTGTGGCGATGAAAACAGTATCTGAATTCAAGAGAGCTTGGGACTGTGGAAGAGGTCCAGTAGGGGACCAAGGAAAAGTGGAGAATTTGTGTCAATGGGGTCCAGTAAGAGACCAAGGAGAAATGGAGAGTTTGTGTCTGTCATATGAAGAAGAAATATACAGGGGCTTTTTTACCAAGCTACAGGAAAAAGGGTTCTGTGCTAGCAGCGGTGGCATTTTTCCTGTGCGCCAGGACCCTTTTTACCGCAACGGGTAAAAAGCCCCCAGACACACATGGCCATGCGGTAAGAGAATTCTTACCGCGCGGCCATGTGGCAGGGAGCCCTTACCGCCACCCACTGAGCTGGCGATAAGGGATCCCGTGGTAACTGGGAAAGTGCACGGCGATACTAGATTACTGCCAGGTTACTGCTACGCAAGCCGTTTCCGGGGTTTTTCTTTTTGCCCCGGAAATGGTGCATGCTCAAGGCAGGACTACTACCAGCGGTCGTGTTGGACCGGCAGTAGTCCAGGAAGAGCAAGCGGTAAGCCCGCATTGGGCTTACTGTCGCTCTGTAAAGGGGCCTCTAAATTCTTCATTTGATGAGAGCTGTAACCTTAAAGGGAACAAGCTGTGATTATCATCTGTTATCTGTAATTGCTGAACCAGAGTATACTATACAGGACCTTGAGAAACAAATAAGGCATAAGGGAGGACATGTGTATGTAGTGTAGCCAAAGAAGATAAGGCAGGCTGTAAATGTTGCATGCAACATGCGAGAGAGAGAAAAGTATCTTGTTCACCAAATTTCTAATTAAGTATGGAATGTGCAGTCATGCTTCATTACTGCTAATAAAAAGCCAGAGCTTAGGGGAGTCAGAAGTCAGTTGAGCAAGGCTGCTGGCTTTTGCAGCTGTGCAACTGCTTCCCCTAAATCACTAGCCATGTTTTTGGTGTCTAGTTTATGCTTTCTTCCTACTTTTCCAGCCCCGGGATACATGACAGACCTCATAGACCTACCAATCAGAAACATAACCAGATCAGCACGAACATACCTAAACCTCCACTACCCAAGCTGCAAAGGACTCAAATACAAATCAACTTATGCATCCAGCTTCTCCTACATAAGCACACAATTGTGGAACGCATTACCAAAAGCCATGAAAACAACATACGACCACCTAAACTTCCAGAAATCACTAAAAACCAACCTGTTGAAAAAGGCATACCCTACCGACCCAACTTAAATGCCTGAATCCTGCAACACAACGAAACCAAAGCTCGTCATGGGCACTACAGAACTCTTCCTCTCTACGATTCCCCCAATCTGTCTGTAATCACATGAACCTTATTCGAACATAACATCACTTTGTATTTGCTTCTCTACTGGAGTTGGCGAACGCCATTACGGTATTATGTAAGCCACATTGAGCCTGCAAATAGGTGGGAAAATGTGGGATACAAATGCAACAAATAAATAATCAATAAGCCATCGCTGTATTTAGACATTCAAAGGCTTCTGCATGTGTTGGTCCCACATCAGTATTAACCTGGTGATCATCAACAGTTGGATTCCTTGTGTTCCTTGTCTTGTACAGATTCCACAATTTCTTCATCTGTTAAAATCTGATACTCTGGATCATTAGCATCATCACATATCCATCCACTGACATTCTCTACATCATAATAGGAGCAGCCAGAAACCTGTAGAATATCCTTAGTGATGTTTTTAAGGATATCATCTTTTTCTCCTTCTCTGCCTCTTTCTGATTTGTTTAGAATAATGTTCCACGCATTTGTTAGGTTTTGGGTTTTAACTAAATTCCAAGTGTCAGCAACCATGTATGAACAATCTTTTATATTCAATTATTTTATAAATTGGGTCATGCCACATTCATCATCATCAGTATCAGCCAACAGAAGTTTTTGTAACAACTGTTTCCTGTAAAGTTGTTTCAAGGAAGCAATAGCTCCTTGATCCATTGGCTGCATTACAAACATCACATTTGGAGACAGAAAAAGCATTTTGACTCTACCTTCCTCTCGCTCTAAGCTTTCAGCCGTAGAATGTGACTACGCATTGTCCAGCAATAAAATGACGTTTCCATCTTTTCCTGTAGAAAGCTGAAATCTTTTCACTTCTGGTATGAAGCAATTGTCGTACCAGTCAAAGAAAACTTTGTAATACATCCAGACTTTTTTTTTTTTTGCTTCTGTATAAGTGGTAGCTTATGTACGGATTTTGAAAGCATGGGGGGTTTATAGATTTACCAATTAACAATAACTCCAACTTATGACTTCCGGTTGCTTTTCCCCCGACCAACAGTGTGACATGTTGTTTGGATAACTTAAACCCAGGAGTCCATTGCTCCTTACAACTAACCAGAGGTTTACTGGGAAGTGATTTCCAATTCAGATCCGTTTCATCTGCATTATAACCACAATCAGGATCATAGTTTTGGATAAGGTCATTCAAAATTGTACAAGCAAGTCATTAGCCACTGGTAAAATTCGCAGAAAGTTTGTCACCATGATTTTCAATTTGCCTAATTCCATGGCAGTGTTTAAAATTTCAAAGCCATCCAGTGCCGACTCTGAATTGGGAATCCCCATGAAGTTGCTGATTGAAAAACATTGACTTTTCGGCTAATATGGACCCAGAAATTGGATAGCAAAATAATCTTTTTTGCAAAATCCATAGATATAGAGCTTTAACTACCTGTTCATTAGTTGACCTTTTCATAGTTTTTCTGAACAACTCCCTTCCTCTTTTTTAAGAACCAAAATGTAGTTGACAATAATATCAGTTTGTCTTTTTATGTTGGGTATTTTTGATGTTCCTACACCATATTCTTCTGCCAATTTTTTTTCCCGACACTCCCTTTCTTAACTTCTCTACAATGTCTGTTTTGTCTTTTAATTACAGAGCTATCCTTTTTTGCTTTGTCAGCATTTTAATTTTGTTAGAAAGAAACACAGAACTGTACTGTAGAAACCTTTCCACATGGGAGTTGGGAAGAAAAGGAAAGGAAAGGACAGAGATTTCCCGCTCTTGATGTCATTTGCTGAGAGAAGCCTGCAGGGGTCAACGCAGGTCGCATCATTGGGAGCCTCTGAAGTAACATAGTAGATGACGGCAGAAAAAGACCTGCACGGTCCATCCAGTCTGCCCAACAAGATAAACTCATATGTGCTACTTTATGTCTATACCTGACTTTGATTTCTATCTGCCATTTCAGGGAACAGACCGTAGAAGTCTGCCCAGCACTAGCCCCGCCTCCCACCACCGGCTGTACCACCCAATCTCCGCTAAGCTTCTGAGGATCCATTCCTTCTGAATAGGATTCCTTTATGTTTATCCCACACATTTTTGTATTCCGTTACCGTTTTCATGTCCACCACCTCCCTCAGGAGGGCATTCGAAGTATTCACCACTCTCTCCATGAAAAAATACTTCCTGACATTTTTCTTGAGTCTGCCCACCTTCAATCTCATTTCATGTCCTCTAGTTCTACCGCCTTCCCATCTACGGAAAAGGTTTGTTTGCGGATTAATACCTTTCAAATATTTGAACGTCTGTATCATATCATCCCCCGTTTCTCCTTTCCTCCAGGGTATACATGTTCAGGTCAGCAAGTCTCTCCTCATACATCTTGTAAACGCAAATCACATACCATTCTTGTAGCTTTTCTTTGCACCGCTTCAATTCTTTTTACATCCTTAGCAAGATACGGCCTCCAAAACTAAACACAATACTCCAGGTGGGGCCTCACCAACGACTTATACAGGGGAAGGATTCAGAGAGGGAGAGGAGGAGACAGGGGAGAGAGACACTGCTGCTTGGTGGGCCTGTACTCACCCAGGCCCACCCGTAGCTACACCACTGAAATACAGATACTGTACAGTACTGTAAGAGCACACAGTTTTCATCAAATCTTCTTCATAATGTTGTTAAAAATCTGTTTCTAGTTTACAGAATACAGTACAGTATACAGTTTTTGTTTCAAATTTAAACACAATGAACTGCAGTACCTGTCCAGATAACTGGATATTTGGATAATCTGAGTTTGGATAATCGGGGTTCCACTGTACAACCAAAACAGAGTATGTGCAGAGTGCTGGCACTGACGGCTGGATATTGATGCCGACTGCCAAGCTTTTTAAAAGGAAGGTCTGGTTGCCTTTGGAGGAGGTCTTCAGCTAACAGGGCTTGGGAATACCCACCAGATAAGGTATTAGTATTTTGAGTTAGGGGCACCAGGGGGAGGGGGAAGCAAAGAGAAAATTTCACGCCCACCTACTTTGGGCTCAGATCCATCCAAAATTGGTTACCTGGCTATGCCACTGCTGCACAGGATAGAGAGGTTATGGCTTTCTTTTGAAGCACATATGTTACAGAAGCATGTGAAAAAGGAGACTGAATGGTTGAGGATAATTCAGCAACCCAGATTCTATCAACTGGCAAATATTAAACGGTGAGCACCCACATAAATGAACGTATGCAACAGAACAGTAAGGGACATTCAGCAAATCATGAGGCTACAAAAGATAATCACCAAACTCAATTCTGATGCAGCCCAGGGATTTGTTTGAACACTTTTCTTCATATGCAGTAAAATGTAAAAGACATTAGTCATCAGTATCAGCATCACAAAACTCTCTCTGTCACAGCAGATGCAAGCATAGCCCGTGCCCACAAGCACCCACGTGATTTGATGACTACTGTATGAATAGATTTGCTTGTATGCATGCCACTATTCAAACTGCTTAGAGTCTTCTTGTTTGTTCCTGAATGTTAATCTTTGCTTACCTCCCATTCAAAGGGTTTCTTTCTGTACGCAGTAAGATCAGAGCACAATCTATAAAAGAAGCAAGATTCTGGGAAGGGGAAAACAGTGTGCACGTTTTAATTTTAAGAAAAAAAAAAAAAGAAAAAGAAACAGTGGCACTTCTGAACTTCTAGTCTCAATGATCAGGCTGTATTTCTGCTCCCTTCTCTGTAACTGGTGGGGGAAGACAGCAACATCTGCAGCAGGTACTACTTGGTACAGAGAGCAGAAACCAAAGAAGATTAACATGAGCAGTGCAGTTCTCCTACCTCCACCTTCGTCTATACACAACGCTGCTTCTGTTTTCTTTTTAAATACAAAATCGTATACATGATACACTACACAGTAATAGTGTTAATGTTCATACATTTTAGTGAGGTACTGTTTATAGCTCGTGAGAGCAGCTTCTACACTGGTGATGTGAAAATTATGCAGAATTACTTCACAAAATCTTGAGAGCCATGGATGTAAAAGATAATGTAGGTAATTCCACTACAGTTTGGCAGAGACTGCCAATGACATGCTCAGTAGTTATTTTTCCTTCCTCCCTTGTTATCAAAATTACATTTGCAAAAAAAAGGTTCTTAGTCCAACAGTCTCCTCTGCTGCTGCCACCTATAATGGGAAATAGGAATGGGAAATGGGACATAAGTACATAAGTACATAAGTAGTGCCATACTGGGAAAGACCAAAGGTCCATCTAGCCCAGCATCCTGTCACCGACAGTGGCCAATCCAGGTCAAGGGCACCTGGCACGCTCCCCAAACGTAAAAACATTCCAGACAAGTTATACCTAAAAATGCGGAATTTTTCCAAGTCCATTTAATAGCGGTCTATGGACTTGTCCTTTAGGAATCTATCTAACCCCTTTTTAAACTCCGTCAAGCTAACCGCCCGTACCACGTTCTCCGGCAATGAATTCCAGAGTCTAATTACACGTTGGGTGAAGAAAAATTTTCTCCGATTCGTTTTAAATTTACCACACTGTAGCTTCAACTCATGCCCTCTAGTCCTAGTATTTTTGGATAGCGTGAACAGTCGCTTCACATCCACCCGATCCATTCCACTCATTATTTTATACACTTCTATCATATCTCCCCTCAGCCGTCTCTTCTCCAAGCTGAAAAGCCCTAGCCTTCTCAGCCTCTCTTCATAGGAAAGTCGTCCCATCCCCACTATCATTTTCGTCGCCCTTCGCTGTACCTTTTCCAATTCTACTATATCTTTTTTGAGATACGGAGACCAGTACTGAACACAATACTCCAGGTGCGGTCGCACCATGGAGCGATACAACGGCATTATAACATCCGCACACCTGGACTCCATACCCTTCCTAATAACACCCAACATTCTATTCGCTTTCCTAGCCGCAGCAGCACACTGAGCAGAAGGTTTCAGCGTATCATCGACGACGACACCCAGATCCCTTTCTTGATCCGTAACTCCTAACGCGGAACCTTGCAAGACGTAGCTATAATTCGGGTTCCTCTTACCCACATGCATCACTTTGCACTTGTCAACATTGAACTTCATCTGCCACTTGCACGCCCATTCTCCCAGTCTCGCAAGGTCCTCCTGTAATCGTTCACATTCCTCCTGCGACTTGACGACCCTGAATAATTTTGTGTCATCGGCGAATTTAATTACCTCACTAGTTATTCCCATCTCTAGGTCATTTATAAATACATTAAAAAGCAACGGACCCAGCACAGACCCCTGCGGGACCCCACTAACTACCCTCCTCCACTGAGAATACTGGCCACGCAATCCTACTCTCTGCTTCCTATCTTTCAACCAGTTTGCAACTACATTCAAAGTGGTTTACATATATACATGTACTTATTTTGTACCAGGGGCAATGGAGGGTTAAGTGACTTGCCCACAGTCACAAGGAGCTGCAGTGGGAATTGAACCTAGTTCCCCAGGATCAAAGTCCGCTGCACTAACCACTAGGCTACTCCTCCACTATGGCTTTTAATTTGAGTTAATGCAATCTTTTGCTTGCAGCAGTGGTCAGGACTAGAATCAGACTTTATTTTATATTATTTCTGTACATTTTGTAGTTTTCTCCTAGTTTTAATGTTTTTCTGTACTATTTGAAATGGCGTTCCTTTTCCGTTTGTTTTTAAGACTCTGTAAATCGCTGAGATTTGGCTTGGCCATGAACTGGCGATTAATCAAAAACCATACAAGCATCTACTTCTACTATTTCCTGGGTCAGCGCATCACGATAAGCATGATAAGCAGAGCAGGAGGAGCACAAAATCTGCTATGACCACTTTCTAGGACTAGAGGCCAACTGAAACCAGCCTGAAATCCGAGTTTCGGCCAAAAATGCCAGTGCATTTTCGAATGAAACCAGAACTCCGCTCTCCCTCCCCAAATCGCTCTCTGTCCCTCCCCCATCCCACCCATCCACAGGCCTCTCCCAGGCCTATCTTAAGAAGCAAGCCCTGATGGTCTAGTGGCCTCTTTGGGGCCAAGAATGAACCCCACTTGTTCCTACCCCATGCCACTGCTCCATAAAAACTGCTGCCAAAACTGCCGCAGAAGGCTCCAGCAGCCATTTTGCTATTGGAATCTCCTGCTTGTGCTGGTTCCTATCACAAAATGGCTGCCATGGGAAGTCTCAGCAGCCACTGCGACAGAGCAGTGGCATGCAGCAGGAACAAGTGGGGTTCACTTCTGACCCTGAGGAGGCCACTAGACTACTAGGGCTTGCTTCTTAAGGTAAGCCCAGGGGGGCCTATGGGTGGTTCGGCAACATGGGGGTCGAGAGTGATCACGGGGGAGGGGGGGCTTTTTTGGTTGGTTGGTTGGTTGGTTGGATGGAGGGGGGGAGCTGTACTGTTTTCGGTTTCTACCAAAACTGAGCAGCCAACTTCGGTTAAAGAGAAACCAAAAATCCTGGTTTTGGTCATGCTCTACTCTAGACCGCTTATGCTGGCTTATCTGCACATATGGCTTGGCTCTTCAGCTTTAAGCCACATGGTGCAGGAAGGAACTCCTGTGCAAGTCACCACAGGACAGTAGAAGTAGGGTCATAGTGATGGAGGTGGCAGCAGTGGTGGCAGCTCCAGAAGGAGGGGCACCAATTTGAGTTTGCAGGAGGTACCAGAAACCCTTGCTCCACCCCTGATCATTTTGATAGCACTATTAGATATAGGCAGCACTACATACAAACAGGAAAAAGAGACTCTATTCAAGACAAACTGATCAAATAAGAGATTATAGCGTTTCATTTATTCTGGGAATGATGACAAGCACATTGAACAGGCAGAAAAGGGGTTAAGATGTAAAACCAGCCTCAAAAGGAGGGCTTTTAGCTTGGATTTGAATACAGCCAGAGAGGAGCATGACCTACCAACTTAACTGGAGAAACAAATTTGTCATGGTTGTTTGTAGCCGATTTCACGGACAAGCCCTAATTAAAAATACAGCTTTGACTGCATGGTAACTGGGGTCATGCATCTGATTGTAACAGTTCACAATGCCAGCAATAAGGGCAAGGGTATAGATTACACAAGAATCGTGTTTTGCATATAAACTGTGCTAAAATACAGAGCAACCTAGGAGTTCCCAAACCTTTTCTCAGCACTATCTGTGGTCATGAAGGACTGTTTATGATCTTACAAAACTCTTACATTAGGCTAGTAAACAGATCAGAGCTCACAAAGAATCCAAAAGAACTGATGAAACATGTCTGCTTGGAATGGAAGAAATTTAATCAGGGTGTCCCCCAAGAGGAAAACTGTGATTTGATTTAATTAAAAAATAAACCTCCCTCTTTTTCAAAACGAGAAGTCTAAGGTATGCAATCCTTTTTTCCCAAAGTACTGTTTTATAATCAAAAATATTCTAGGGAAGAATATCAAGCCACTTGTCTGTAAACTGAAGCACAATCCAAAGTGGGTCATGCGGCAAGACAACCCTAAACATTCAAAATAAATGTTTATGTTTAGTATTGATTTGCTACATTGCCTAATTTGGAAACAAGTCTAAGCAGTGTACGACACAAAATAATTTACGAGACTGAAAATAACTCCATTAAAATAAAAAAGGTACAATCATAGCCTACAGAAATAAGGAAACTGAATATTAAGGCTGAAGAGATTTTGTGTTTTGGTTTGGCCAGGTCAAAGCCCCAACCTAACCCTACTCTAAATGCTGTAGCAAGACCGGGAGCAAACTGTTTATGCGAGGAAGTCTTCAACTGTTACAGAGCTGAACCGGTTCTATGTGGAAGAAAGGGCCAAAATTTATTAAGGACAGTGCGAGAAACTGATCACCCCTAAATGGTTTGTGAAAATGCTGAAGGGGGGCACCACCAATTACCAAATTAAGGGTTCACATACTGTTTTCCACACAAGGACACTCAACTTTTAATCTTTGTTGAATAATCAAAACATATTATTTGTATACTATTTATTCTATGGAGTTGTCTCTCTTATGAGGGTTTACTATTTTTAGGATTGGGATTTATTTACTACCTTTTTGAAAAGATTTCAATGTGGTAATCACTTGAGTATAAATTGAAATACAGGCCACCCAGAGGATTCATAACCTCTCTCAGTACCGCAGGATACCTCGTTAGACTCTCTATTTTGGCTTATAACCTACCTTCCTCCCTGAAAGGAGACAGATCCAAGCACTTTTCATAGAGTGTTACCTTGTACTTACATATTGGGGCCTTTTTACTAAAGCTTAGCATGCACTAACAGACATTTGCACATGCTAAATGCTGCCCATCCTACTTTATACTTATGAGCCACATGGCACTTAGTGCACGCTAATATCTGTTTGCAAGCACTAAGCTTTAGTAAAAGGGCCCCACTGGAAGAGAATTGGGGTGGATTTGATTTATCTGTGCTTGCCTTGTACAAAGAAGAGTGCTTATGACATTTGTATAATTATACTACAGCAAGAGGCCCTCACTGGATGCCCACCGGAAGGGTGGAAGGCCAGATTTTAGGACTCAGGCTGTAAAAATACCAGCTAGGTTTAAAAATCTATGACTGGCTGAGCAAGGACGTGCTTTACCTGTAAGTTAATATGTGTCCCCGCTTGGGATCCATCCACTGGAATAGTGGTGGATCAATTTACATACCTTAAACAGCTTAAACTGCTAAAAGGCACTGACTGGGCCTCATTAGAATTTGGTGTGACATTCAAAAGCAGTGCAAAAGCCAAGATCAAGGAATTGATGGCTAAAATGCTAAGTCAGATTACAAGATGATATGAACCTGAGATATCTATATTTAGATATCTTCATAAAAAAAGTTGTTTTGTTCATGTTTGGATGTCCGTATCTAGGGAGATGTCCATGTTTGGATGTTTGGATGTCCGTATCTAGGGAAATGTTGACAAAAAGGGAAATTGCACAACAGGTTGCAATACTAAAACGGAAGAGCACCTGGCCGGAGGTCATGACTCATAGATTAAGCAATATTAGAGAAAAAAATCCCTCTCCATAGACTTGTATGGTGACTAAATTGTATAAAAGCAGGGTGCATGCAAGCCCTCGGGAGAACTTTTCTCCAACGCCTCGGAAGCAGCAGAGCTCCAGTCAGCTGAATCCAGAATTTGTCTGATGAATGTATCTGATTAAAGTCTGATATGCAAATAAACTCTTCATTCTAAATGATGGTTTGTGGGCTTCACTTAATGATGAAAGGCTGTAAGTACAAATGCTTTTGCTACATCAGGCTATCATTCGCTGCATTATATAACCTGTAGCCTAAATCCAGTTTGTCATAAGGCTGGTATCTATTCCTTGCCAGTGCTGAGAGGCGGACTAATGCCGGTATTTGAGACCTAACGTCTCTCTCAGTGGCAATTCCTTTTAAAACCTCATAACTCCTGGATTACCCCAGTACTAGTGTTATCTAGAGATGGAGTCAGATTGAGGTCACTCTAGCCTTCTTGGGGGGGCTCGGGACCCCCCAATTCTCAACACATTGCATGTTGGTGAGTATTGTTTATTAACTGAAAATACAGAATAGTGTGAACTAGGGCTACAAGTTAATTACAGTTAAGTTCGCAATTAATGCATTATTAATTGCAATTTAAAAAATTAATCAGGTTGCAGCATCTCCTGTCGCCTCCAAATCTCTCTTCTGCTCTCTTCCACTCCACACACGTCCTCGGTGTGATCAGGCACCCCCCCCCCATCACCCCACAATTCAACATCACCCACCCCATGCCCATCTACCTTAAAAGGTGGTCTTCTGTTGGTTCCTGGCAGCAGCAGAAGTGTTGCATATATGCTGCCTACAGCCTGGTCCAAAGCATTCCCTCTGACCCATCTCGCCTTGCAGAAACAGGAAGTGATGTCAGAGAAGCGGGATAAGCCACAGGGAAAGCTTCACACCAGGCCACAGGTAGCATATGTGCAACACTGCCAGGGGCTCACAGAAGACCACCTTTAAAGTAGACTGGCAGACAAGGGGATTTAGGGAGGGCAGATGATAAACCCTAGGAGGGGAGAGGGGGATGAGCTGAACCCACAAGCAGAACTGGTGAGGCCACTGGTGGAAGATACGGCCAAAGTGCTGAGCTCCAGCAGCCATGAGAAGAGAATGGTGCTACTCACCACCAAGTTTGTGACACTGCTCATGAAGGTGAGGGGGGGGGGCAGAGAGAGATAATAAACCTAGATCTTGGGGAAGGGGAGAGGGAGGGAAGGAAAAGAAAGGGAGAGATGTTGGATCAAAAATGGTTTGATCAAGAACTTTTGTTTCTGAAACGTATTTGTAGGCGTATGGAGAGATTATGGAGAAACATCCCATCAGATGAAAATAAAATAAGCTGGCATAAGGCTATTCATACTTATAAACTTAAGATCTCTCTGAAAAAAAGGCAGCCTAATATTCAAAATTACTGGATAATGATAGAATTGACGTTAAAAAATGCTTAGACTACTGGACCACTGTATGAATGTGGAACTACTGACAAAAATTCCTGATATTAATCTCCCTTCAGCTGAGTATCTGGCAGAGTATTTCAGAAATAAAGTTATGAAAAAGAGAGATCAGTTACCTTCTTGTAGTGACCAGACCAGCAATATTCAACCAGTGTGCCATGAATGGTCCACAGGTGTGCCGTGGGACTCACAGTGGCTGCGATGGCTGGTAGGGATCCCCAAGCCCCGCCAGCTGAAGTTGTCCCCGAAGGTGCCCAGAAGCACCTATGCACAGCTCAGCAGCTGGCAACTGCTTCCTGAGCCCCCAACACTGGTACTGTGCACACACTCAGAGTACCGGCTTCAGGAAGCAGCTATCAACTGCCAAGCTGTCGACAGGAGCTCCCGGGTGCCTTTGGGAACATCTTCAGCTAGCGGAGCTTAGAGATCCCCGCCAGCTCAGGTACTTGTAGTTTGGAGTTAGTTGTTTTGAATTTGTTCCTGTAATGTATACTGCGCTCATACACTTTAGATTGATGTCCCTCTTTCATATTTGAATTTGGAAGATTTTAGTAAAAGTGCACTTCATTGCCAATTAATCAAATTCTGAGGTAGTTCTGTTAGAATAAGTTTGCGAATGCACATCTTAATATTTGTTATATTTGTCTAATTTACACATTGAATCTGCTATTAGTATAGTCATACAGCGAGTAAAAGACTCTCCTTCCTTCTTTTGCACTGTGTCCAAAAATTGTTTTCCTTCTCCGGATCACGGTACCAATCAAAGCTGTTGTTGAGTCTCTCTCTTGCAGCTGACTGCCAGACTTTTCTTCCTGGTTTTTTTTTTCTCATTTCTTAGGAGCTCTTAAATTTTTATCTTGCCTTTATCAAACAATATTATAGACTAATGGTTTTTTTTTTTTTTTTTTTTAAGTTAAGTGGATGGGAGGATGGAAGCACTTTGAGGGGGCAGGAAAGGCGAGGACATAGATACTTAAAAAACTAAATTAAAATTTAAAAAGATTAAGACCATACTTTTCTAACTCTGTATTCAGATCCCTTACCCCATCACTACTACTATCTAAAATTAGACTACTGCGATGCAATACATACAGGACTAAAAAACGTATTTAAATCAGAAAACTACAAACTGCCCAGAACACAGATGCTCGCCTAGTACTTAGAACTCCCTGCTACTCCAAAACAACCACACTGTTGTTAAAACTACACCGGCTCCCAATTAATGAATGCATCACATTCAAACTATGTGCACTTGTCTATCAAATAATCTATGGTTTATCTCCATCCTACATGCCTAATTGAATTATTGGCACATAACATCAAGAAACCCTCCAGAGACTCCTTTGCCTTGCATTATCCACAATGCAATAAAATTAAATATAAAAAGTTTCACTCTTCTGGTTTCTCATATCAAAGTACTAAAAAAGATGGAACTCACTACCTAAACAAGGCATATAAAATAAAATACCTCTCATTTCATAAACCGTCAAAAACACATCTGGTAAAATCGACTGCAGCCGATGGAAGAATACAACTTAATATCTAATTCCACAAACTATAAAATTCATGATCTTATTGTTTTCATTGCCCGTTTCAATGTTTCCTCAATTATACTGATAATAACCCGGATACCTTGAATTCTATATAACATATACTCAATGTAAACTAGAACCTATTACAAATTGACTTCATTCAATGTACGCCACATGGAACCTGAACTAGTTTTGGGATAATGTGGGATATAAATGTCATAAATAAATCCATCCTTAAAAAACTGATGGTGTGCCTTGACAATTTTAGCGCCTTGACAGTGTGCCGTGAGATGAAAAATGTTGAAATTCTCTGCACCAGACCATCTCTAGTTAATCAGAATTCAGATATTCCAGCAGATACGGATTCCAACTTTAAGGATGCCAGAAGATTACTATTAAAGTATTCCAAATCCTTTTAGTTTAGGTTCATGTCCTATATATTTAACTAAATTAGCATCTCCCCTGCTCCTGGATCATTTGGTAAATTGGCTGAATTCTCATTTTGAGTCTGGCACTTTTCCTATATTAGAAGGAGACATTTACTTACACATATAGCAAAGAATTCCAACATGAGCCTATCTGAAATAAGCAATTATCGTCTGGTGGCCATTGTTTATTAAGATAATGGAAGGGCATGTACCCAAATTGCTTAAAAATTACTTAATTCAGCATGACATTTTACTTGATTCTCAGTCAGGGTTTTGTAAGAATTATAGCACCAAAACTGCAGTAGGTATGTTAGATCAACCTAGAGGCCAATCTGCAATTATTCAGTTTGATCTTTCCAACACTTTTGATTTGGTTGACCATGAATTACTGTTAACAATGTGAAGGGGCATTTTCAATATGACTTCTAAGACTGACTCTGAATGTTTTGCTCAAAATGTCCACAATCCAAATAGCAAATATAACCATTTTCGAAACATAAGAACAGCCATACTGGGTCAGACCAATGGTCCATCTAGCACAGCATCCTTCTTCCAACAGTGGCACATACACTCCCTGCAGGAGTGAAGTAGGTTGTTCTGCCACTGCTGCTGTTCATTTGGAGAAGCAGCAGAAGGGAGGTGGGAAAGTGCTGCTTTTGCTGCACAGCAGTCCAGAACTGCTGTGTGGGGTTTTGAAAATAAGTGCATGGCCAAGCGGCCACACACCTTAAGAAAGAACAATGCTTCTTTCGCACACCTTAAGATGGAACAATACTTCCTTTAGGCACCCCAGTAGCAGAGAGAAGTCCCAAAGCACAGCATCTCTCCCTAGACTCTGCTGGGTAGGGGCAGCAGCTGCACCTCCATCCAGGTCTTCCCAGCATCACTGAATCCCTGCCCAACCTGGAATTTACTGGCAGCAGCAACTGTTTCAGTAGGCTGTGTTTAGGGCCAGTCTGTGCCTCAGTGCTGTATACAAGGCCTGTGATGCCTGATAAAGACGCTGGGCTTTCTTTCATACTCTGGCAGCTTCAGCACACAACCTCCAAGGCAGCAGGGAGGGGGTGAGTAGCAAATGGAAAAACCTTGGATCCTGTCTGCTACTTGTGAACTGAACTGTTGGAGGAAGGAAACTGGTCTGACCCACTATCAGAACTGCCAAGTTATCCATTCCAGGAGGGAGATTTTTGGCCTGTCCTGGTTTTAAACTTACATCCAAAAGAAGTGTAGTAGTTGTAGTTCATGATTCTATCCATTGAAATCAGTGCTGCAGGTCCCACTATGAGCCAGGATAAGGATGGCAGAAATCCAGGACTGGCCAAAAAGTCTCCTTCCTGGAATGGGAAACTTAGCAGCTGTGCACTATGGCAATTCTTACGTATGTTCTTATGGTGGGCATAGAGAGCAACTGTTAGAGGAGGCTTGAGGTGGGGGGGGGGGGGGGAAGAGACAACTGAATGGGGAAAAGGAAGAGAAACTAGTAGGGAAGGGCTAGAGGGGGAGAGATACAAACAGAAAAATGATGGAGAATAGGACCCACTTCGAGAATGGCACATTTAAACCACAAATGTTTTGAATATTTTGGTTAGTAGATAACATACATATTGGAGACTATGTACTAAGCATGTTTCTGTTATAAAGGGAAAATTTTAGTGCAGCAGGCCCTTATACACAGAAAGGAATAACAGAGTATGCACATTCTGAAAAACTGCATTCAACTCTGGGTGGTGTATTGTGGAACAGCAGTTGAGTTCTCACACCAACAGCACGCACATAAAAACTTCATTTATAGATATGAGAACAGAAACTTCAATATTTACACTGTATATGCGTGATTTATTGCAAAGTTGCACAACTCAGACACACCAAAATGAGGCCACCACACACTTCTCTGAGCTGTACTGCAAGCACTTACACTCCTGAGTCATTATGTCCCATGGTTGACCTTCTTAAGGAACTCTCTCAGTATTCCATTTTAGGCTGCTGCTACTGCTGGAGCTGCTTCTGCTAGACAGTAACACAGCAGCTGTCAGCAAATACAAGTATCTCTTGATCCTCCAAGTCTGTCTAGCTGCCCTTACATACAATGTTAAAGACTATGCCCTGCTGGTCTTTTCCTTCACCATTGCTCACAATGGCTTTGTGCAAATACAAAGGGAACAGACATTTAAACACTCACTGGACTGCAGGGAATGATGGCTGAGGGGGACAAGCCCTCAACTAGCACTTTCAATGTCATGTTTCAGATAAAATAAGTATCATGCTTTGCTGGATAAAAACCATCCCAATTATACCTGGGCATCTTCTTCATACACCCTCCTTCCTGGAGCTCACTTGCACACAAAGAAAGCACTGAGCACAGCGAACCAAACTGATTACTAAGCACTTTCTTTCCTTTTAATTAAAAAAAGGAAGCTTTGAAAATACACTTCTAACCCCCTCCTTCGCAAACAGCTCTTCTCTTTCCTTCAAAGGGAGCCTCTTAAACAGAGTGCTATTTAAGTTCCAATTTCTACTGCAGAGCATATGATTAATGTGCATCAAGATGCATCATTATTATATTGTTCCAATAACTTCCCTAGTATTCCTTACAGAAACAAAAACAACAATCCAGGCCAGAGGACTTACAAAAGACGACAAGATAAATACGGGAATGTTTAGGACCAGAATGTTCCAAAAGCTAAAATTAACTTTGAACCACATCCAGAGAATCTGCCCCCAATCCTGGAAGAGTTAGCAGATGAGGCTGTCCGGCCTCATTGCTTCTTGAATGCCGCTTAAAAGTAATCTTGAACTACAACATCCAGAGAATCTCCCCAAATTTCCCAGAAAGGAAGAAAGAAAAAAAAAAAAAAAAAAAGAGTTACAGTGGGCTCTGTCTGATAGAATAAGAAATGTGACACCGACACTCACCCTAGACAACTGCCATACAAAATAACTTTACAGCCCTGGAAACAAATAATACTCCAGAAATGATATCCAACATATGTTATTTTAACTTTGACATCTACCAAAATGTACACAAAAAACACAAAAGGCACGTGGCCAAAAGATACCAAAACAGATGAAAATTGCTGTGTTGTTTCTGTTGTAATGGGCATTAATTTGGGGATCAATTTCGAAGGACACAAAAAGGTTAAATGCATACCAGGATCCTCAGCTAGTACTAAGAGTCTGGTTTGAATTTCTGCTATCAATTCTTGAGCTGGTTCTTACTGTGATGCTATTAGGAAGCAACAGTGCCTGCTGGGGACAGCAGATCCTTCAGTCTGTTTGCCTGCCCACAACAAGCCTGATAAAGACAGGAAGAGTCATCACTGCTATGCTGGGGAAATCAATCCCTGCGACACTCCACTATACACCCTCCTCCATTTGAGAAAAATTGCCATTTAACCCTACCTGCTGTTTTCTATCCATTAACCAGTTCATAATCCTCAACAGAACACTCTCTTTTATCCCATGACTTTTTAATTTTCTCAAGAGTTTGTCATGAGGAACTTTGTTAAAAGTTTTCTGAAAATCTAGATGCAGATCAGCAATTTCATGTTTGGGTTCTTTCTGCATCCTCAGATACATACCATCTAGTCCAGGTGATTTACTACTCTAATTTGTCGATTTGGCACAGTACATCTTCCAGGTTCACTAAGATTTCTTTTACATCCTCTGTATCATCACCCTTGAATCAGACTCTCCACTATGGTCTTATCCTCCCCGAGTGCACCCTTTGCTCCTTCGTGCTCTAATGGTCCCATGGATTCCCTCACAGGCTTTCTGCTTCTGATGTACCTGAAAAAGTTATTACTATGAGTCTTTGCTTCTGTGGCAAGTTTTTCTTCATATTCTCCCTTAGCCTTCTTTATCACTGCTTTGCATCTAACTTGCTAGCGATTAAGTTGCTTCTTATTTTCTTCATTTGGATCCTTTTTCCCATTTTTTTTGAAAGCCTCTTTCACATCACTTTTTAACTACACTGGCTGTCGTTTGCTCTTCTTTACACCTTTATTAATACATGAAATACATCTGATCTGGGCTTCCAAGATGGTATTTTTAAACAATGTCCATGCCCGATTTAGAAGTCTTAACCTCAAGTCCTACCACAGGGAGTGGCAGGGCATAGCTCTCCTTACCTCTTCTTCTGCTGCTAGGGCACCCAGGATGACTCAGGTCACTTTTATTTAGGATTCCACTTACAGTTCTGAAGATAGTTTTGAGCATCAGCCCCGGAGCTAACACCAGTGCTAAAAGGTGGTTAGGGCAGGATATGTGCACACGTTATTGTGTGCTGAACGTTTTAATGGTTTCAGTGTGGGCACCAAGACCATTAGTGCAGACTGCATTTAAATGCAGATGTCATTAGATACCCTGAACCTATGGCAAAAAAAAAAAAGTCTCAAGCATGTTTAACGTGAGAAACTTTCCACTTGGTCCAGGGCCACGTTATAAGGGTTGGTTGAGGTGTCTAGCAGTACCCAGTCTCCCTCTAACCTGACTACTCTGCTTTGCCGGTCTCCCCCCGAAATTCCTGTTGGTCTAATAGCTCCTGATTCATTTTGAGCATAGGCCCCCCCTTTCCTATATTAAAAGAAAATGCCCCGGTTGTCCAGTGACCCGCCCGCTCCCTCCCATCCGTTACAAACCCTGATAGTCCAGTGTTCCCCCCATAGGCCAGGCCAGGCCCACTTGGTGCCCCCTTCACAACTAGGCAAGGCCCGGTCCTCCTAGTCACCTTGGCCCAGTGAGGCCCAAGCCCCCCCCCCCCAAGATCCTTGTACCTTGTACAAAGCAGGAGCGATGCCCACTCGCTCCTGCTTCTCCTGGCACCAACTTGAAAATGGCATCACCCCTCCCCACTCCACCTTGAGAAGTACATCCTAGGATGCACTTGGTAGGGCCTAATTACCATATAACTACCAGTGCATTTTCAGCTGAAAAAAAAAAAAAACTCTCCCACAACCACTCTCTGCTTGCCTGCCCACCCCAATCACAACCACAAGCTCCACCCCTCACACCACCCAAAAGCACTCCTTGGGCCTATCTTTAGAAGCCCTGATGGTCTAGTGGAATCTTCAGGGCAGAAGTAACTGCAAGTTGCTCCTGCCCTGCCGACTCCAAAGTCAAAATTATTGTCGCGGCCTCCTACGGCAATCTCACGAGGCTGCTGCAGGAATTACTGGTACCTAAGTTAGGCATACTTAGGAGTGATTCTGTATCAATGTGCATAAAATCTGGGAATGCCCCCAGGAACACCCCTATCCACCAAACTGTTATGCGTGATAGGATTTAAGCGCAATTCATTACAGAATCGGATATGCGCCTAAATCCTAATTATCACCAATTAGTGCTGATCATCACCCAATTATCAGCGCTGATTAGCTTGTTCAATTAAGTTGTGCACCCTCTTTATAAAATTACGCTAGGCATCTTTAATTGGCGCCAATTTTTCAGGCACAGTAGATAGAATTTGGCCCAGAGCACATTATGATCCTCACTGCAATATGCATGAATACAATTTTGCACTCTTCCCTCTAGCTATTGTTTTCTTTATTGTTATGTCTGTTTTATTGTTTAGAGGCATTTTTTAGGTTTTGCTGTATTTTATTCTGCCATGCTCTTCTCTTTTCTTCTTGCACCTACTCTATGCTTCTACCCCTGATTTCAAGCACTCTATTCCACGCTTATAGGTTCCCACATTGACTACTGTAACTAAATTTGAAATAAAAGATTGCAAACACTTCAAAACACAGCCATGGATTCTTTGCCGAGCTAAAAGGAGAGATCATATCTCTCCCCTTGTTTTTTTAAGTTGCACTGGTCACCTGTTGAACACAGAATTTTAAGATTATTACACTTACTTATAAAGCACTTCATACAAGTCGGCCAGACTATTTGGCTAGATTAATAATCCCCTATGTCCCTGCTCACCTTCTAAGTTCTCATAATGACCATCGGTTAATTCTTCCCAATCATCACAAGCATATTACGAATCTACCAGAAAAAGTGCTTTTTTTAATTTTTGGCAATGTTTCTTTGCAATAATCTCACTGAAAACATTTAAGATTGGTTTGAAAACTCATTTTTTTGCTTTGGCTTTCAATGGTCAGTGAGATCCCAGGGTTCTGAGACAGAGTCTTATGGATGAATAACATCTTTACAGAAAGCCTACTGCTATTGTTTGTTTAGATAGTTATGAATGTTTCTATTGTGTGACTGTTTTCACTGTACTATCTTTTAATTGGAGTTCATTTACTGTTATATTTTCTTTACTTTGTACATCACCTTGATTTACAGGTTAAAAAGGTGATTTTATCAAATATAAATAAATACTCTCTTGTCCACTTCTTCCTCCTAGATTCTTTCTTTCAGACCAGGAACTTTACAGTCTTCTGTAAAGACCCACTATCAGGGCCGAACAAAGCTCATACGCTTAGCTGCCTAAACATTGGTGCTAGGCATGGGCGTAGACTGGGGGGGGGGGGGGTGAGGGGGGGCAATGCCCCCCCAAACGAGGACAACGTGAGACTGGCGCCTCCGCGCCAGTAGTTTAAAAAAAAAAAAAACAAGCAGGCACACGCTCGTCTCTGTCCGCTTCGCTTCCCTGCCCTGTCTGTCTGTGTCCCGCCTTCCTCTGACGTCATTTCCTTTCGGGCGGGACGCAGACAGAGAGGGCAGGGAAGCGAAGCGGACTGAGACGAGCGTGTCCGTCTACCCCCTCTCTTCCTCCCTCCCTTCCTCCGGCGCAGGCAGCAAGCATGCTTCTTCAGTTTTTCTGTGTTCCTGGCAGCGGTAGCGACGTACACGCTGCCTTCGGCTCTGCACCGAAGCCTTCTCTTCAAGTTCCTCTTCCCGCATAGGTGGGAACAGGAACTTGAAGAGAAGGCTTCCGGGGCAGCCCGAAGGCAGCGTGTACGTCGCTACCGCTGCCAGGAGCACAGAAAGGTTGAAGAAGACTGCTGCCTGCGCCGGAGGGAGGGAGGAAGAGAGGGGGTAAACGGAGTCCATGATCCTCGACCTCGCGGGGGTGGGCAGCAGAGGGAAGACGCAAGAGATGGATGGGACTGGGAGGGGTGGGGAGCAGAGGGATGGACCAGGAGATGGATGGGATTGGGAGAGGTCAGGCACAGCAGAGGGAAGGAGCAGAAGATGGATGGGACGGAGGGATGGTGAGCAGAGGGAAGTAACAGAAGATGGATGGGACTGGGAGGGGTGGGGAGCAGAGGGAAGGAGCAAGAGATGGATGGGACTGGGAGGGTGGGGAGCAGAGGGAAGCCTTCTGGAAAGAAGACACTGCATAAAGCAGAAGACACTGGGACCAATGCGAATAGAAAAACTAAATGATCAGACAACAAAGGCAGATAAAAGTATTTTATTCAAAATTTATTAATTGAAATGTCAGCTTTTTGAAATGTGCACCTGTGATATTTTGCCTGTAAATTTCAATTCCTTCCTTCATATTAGCATATTAATTTGCATATGTATATATGCAAATGAATATGCTAATATGCTCCGCCCATCCTCCCCCCCCCCCCCCCCCCCAAAAAAAAAAATGAAACAGTCAAACTACGCCTATGGTGCTAGGTGAGAGCGTGTAGAGAAAGATCATTATGGTGAGTGCAGGTGACTATGTGCAGCCCCTTACTGATCAGTCACAGAAGTAAAGAGCAGCTGAAGGAGGGAAGATACTGAGTGGGAGTAGAAGTATGCAAGCAAAGAAGGCTGAAGACAACAAAGAAGGAATGAAGTGAAAGGAAGGGGTGGAAAAGAAAGAAAAAGGCAAAAAAAAAAAAAAAAAAAAGCTCCAGAACAAAAATATAAAAATAGATTTTAAAAAAGCAAAAAATTAATATACTGTATTTTTCGGACTATAAGACGCACTTTTTTCCCCCAATTGGGAGTGCGTCTTATAGTCCAAAGGTAGCGAGTTCGGGATCGCCCTCCCCTACTTACGTCACGCGATGTTCCCTGGTGGACCGTCAGGCAGCATTCAGGAGGACGGAGAGCAGCGCGCTGGGCAGGAAAGAGGGGGCTCTTTCCTGCCCGACGTCACTAGACCACCAGGGAACATCGCGTGACGTAAGTAGGGGAGGGCGATCCCGAACTCGGACAAGATGCACTGGAGCATCTAGGTTTTAGAGGAGGGAAAAAGGAAAATTTTTTTTTTCCTATTTCCCTCCTCTAAAACCTAGGTGCGTCTTATGGTCCGAAAAATACGGTAAAGGCCAAACTATGTAATAAAAGATTAAAGAAAAATACCTCTGGCTCCTTACTCTTCAAAAAAAAAAAAAATATATATATATATATACACACACACACTTTAGTTTTTATTTTTATAGTTGTACCCAAGTTTTCTTCCACCCAGACCCTAAGCAGACTTTTCACACAGGTGGCAGCACATTCCTATGGAAAATATTCAGTTCAATGACTTAAACAACAAAGTAATATCAATGTAAAAATATTAATAATACACCAATGTATGGCACACCCCCCCCCCCCTCCCCCAACAAAAAAAAAAATCACTGTTCTGGTACTCCTAAGTAAAGGGCAATGCTAAGAGAGAATCCAACAACTGGTTCTCTAAGAGATCCTTAAACAGGTTACAACTTATTCAAAATAGGACAGCCAAGAATATCGCCAGCGAGAAGAGATGGAGAGGGCTGCTCCTATTTTAATTTGCTTGTCCTGGCTTCCAATTCAGTCTCAAATTCAGGGTCTTTGGTTTTTAGAATTCTCAGAGGTACTACCCTCCCGTATCTTTCTCAAATGTGTTACTCATTATGTATTGGCTAGATCGCTATTCTCAATCTGACATAAGCCTTGGTTTGGAATGATCTGGCTGATTTTTGTGTGTGAAATTGTAATTATATAAAGGTACAGAAAACAACTTAAGACTTATTGATCAATGGTCAAACTGACTTTTTGGCATGGAATTTTACGTCATCTTTAACATTTTTCTTGATCATATCAGACATTTCATAATATTATTTCATTAAAAGAATCTGTGAGATCATCTTCTTATTTTAATATTCTTTACCAGTTTTACATTTCATCTTATGTGTTGTTTCATAGATCTGTATAAGCTAGTTACCTACCTCAGAGGCCCTTTTACTGAAGTGCACTGAAATCTGCATATAATGGAGGCAGTGCATGCAAATCAAGTTCATGCATAGTCATTGCAGATATCCTGAAAACCTGACTGGCAAGGGGTACTCCAGGACTGGACTTGGGGAAACACTGTCCTACGTTGCAGCTAAGAGGTTAGTGAGTAAAAAACATACTCAGAACACCTTTCCCCACCAAGACATTTTTAGGTCCTATATCCTTGAAAGTCAACAACACAAACACTGTACAATCCACAACCCCTATATTGTTGTCATGGCCTCACAACCTCCTCCCACATTATCAATATGTGGTGTTAAGTCTGAGGTTTTTTTGGGCGGTTTTCTAACTAGCTAGCCAGCGTCCAGTGCGATTGAATGTACGTCCAGCAGCAGCTGGCAATTCATTCACTACTTTTATTTCCTGTGAAGACAAACCTTGACCCCTGAGGCAGGCGCGTGTGCGCCGAAACACGGCCCGTGTCGGGTCTTTTTCAGAATAAAGGACAGCTATTATCTCTATCTTGAAGGCCCAGTGTTGTTGCTCTTTTTTTTTGGTCTCTGAAAATACAATGGAAATAATGCCGACAACTGCAACAAAAGTTGCTGCACAAAAGAGTAAAGACCACATAACTGGGGTAAAAATATCCATGGTTCTGAAACTTGCAAACACACAAGGCCATTATCCCAAAATAATTTGTTCAAACCTCTCACTGGCAGAACCAAAACCAGTATTCACTTCAATTTAGGAGGAGTTCTCACTGGCGAGGGTCCCAAGTGTCTGAAGAGCCTGCTATCATTATACAAACCTTCGTAGCCTCTATTCAATAGGCTTAAGGAGATTTATCATTCCATCAATAACCGAGATGAGTTTCTAAGCTTACTGAAATTTCATCTTTCTCAATGGCAGGCCGCTTGTTTTGGAATGCTCTTCCAGTTGAGGTCAGATTTTGAGGGCGATTGTCTTATATTTGAGGAAGAGCCTGAAGGCCCGTTTATATGTGGCCACATTTGGTTCTTTGGGATAAATGATCCCTAGCAGCAGGTGGTAGAATGGAGTGGAGAAAAAGCAGACTGAAAGGTTTTATGAGGGTTTACTGTATCAAACTGTTCAGATATCATGTCGTTATGCTTAAATGTTAAGCTGGACTGGACTATTGTAAGCTACCTAGCACACTTTCTGGATATGACAGTATATAAATTAATAAAATGAAATGAAACCCCGAGAAGACATGCACCTAGAAAGGTCTATCTATAGCTTTTCTAGTTTTATGCCCTTGAGCAGGCCTTGTTGCTTTTTGAACATCTGTATATGTTAGTTAGTCAGCATGCACATGTGTGTACCATAGACTTATAGGGATTCAAGTTACTAAAATAAATGTATAAATGTAAGCCAGACAAGAAGGGGCTTTGCAGGCTTCATCCTACAAGAAAGACTAACAATAGCTCTGCAAGTTCATTTTTCAATTCTATCAATACTCTGGGATGTACACCATCCGGTCCTGTTCATATTCCATGCCTGATAATGCAAACTGGCAGCCAGGACCTGCGACTTCATCCTGACCCTTATAAACTACCAGCCAGTTTTCCTGCTTCTGGTACTCTGAGGATACAACTGAGACAAGGAGAACTACCCCTACCAGGCCTCCTCCCAACTCCAATAAGCTTGGCATATTTTCTCTTCTCTTTCTGTGAAAACAGTAACAATAGGGCCTGCACACAGTTGATGGATACCCTGACTATCCAGTGTATACAGCGGCCTCTTCAAAAGGTTTTACACGTTTGAGCACAGGCATTTCACTAGTGCAAGCGTGCACTTCCCAGGTAAAGTTTCACTTGTGGGGTATCGTAGCAGTCCTTTTCCTCTTTCAGCTGCAGGTGGAGAAGGAAGGACCCCCAAGTGCCACAACCCTGCCAAACTTCTTCCCCTGGGAAAGGGATGGAGGAGTAAACAAGCATATAGGTGAGGATTATTTTGTGTTGTTTTTGTTTTTTCCTCCTGGGTTTAGTGGTGTATATGAATGAGGGCTCTGTACACAGGGCAGATGTAGAGAAATATAACCTGAGAGACACCTGAATATCATTGAGTCTTTCTTACTGAAGGCAATTATAGGGATTTGTGGATCTGGAGATGAAATATATCTCTGCTCCCGAGTGCAGAACTGGGATAGAATGAAATGCCAGTGTTCTGATCTCGAAGGGTGGAGACATGGAAACCAAAGTGCGTATCTCAAGAGAAGGACATCTTACTTACCGACACTGAATTCTCTCGTTATGGAAATGATGTAATGAAGTTCAGTAATCTCTAAGCACAATTTAGCACCATTCAGCGAGCACTTTTTGTGCATAGGAGTCTGGTGCAGAATAGAAACTGGAGGTAATGTATGCACACATTAGCACACTGTTTAAGTTTACTACTACTGAAGGCATTATTAGCCATTGCCCCTGAATGCATAATGCAAAGAAGGGAAGGGGAAGGGAAATGGGACTTGATATACCGCCTTTCTGAGATTTTTGCAACTACATTCAAAGCGGTTTACATATATTCAGGTACTAATTTTGTACCAGGGGCAATGGAGGGTTAAGTGACTTGCCCACAGTCACAAGGAGCTGCAGTGGGAATCAAATTCAGTTCCCCAGGATCAAAGTCCGCTGCACTAACCACTAGGCTACTCCTCCACTATGGCTTTTAATTTGAGTTAATGCAATCTTTTGCTTGCAGCAGTGGTCAGGACTAGAATAAGACTTTATTTTATAATATTATTTCTGTACGTTTTGTAGTTTTCTCCTAGTTTTAATGTTTTTCTGTACTATTTGAAATGGCGTTCCTTTTCCGTTTGTTTTTAGACTCTGTAAATCGCTGAGATTTGGCTTGGCCATGAACTGGCGATTAATCAAAACCCAAATAAACAAACAAACATCTACTTCTACTTATTTCCTGGGTCAGCGCATCACGATAAGCATGATAAGCAGAGCAGGGGGGAGCACAAAATCTGCTATGACCACTCTCTAGGACTATAGGCCAACTGAAACCAGCCTGAAATCCGGGTTTCGGCCATAAATGCCAGTGCATTTTCGAATGAAACCAGAACTCCTCCACTCCAAGTGCTCTGAAGTCCTGAAGGCTTACTGGATCAGATCTAAATGCTGGAAATTTAACTTAAAGTCTGAGGTGGTATAAAGTGGCCCATGTTAAGAGTATGTACAAGCATGACTTACCTAGCTCTCCCAGGTTAGGAAGGTGAGCAACACATGCCCTCCACTCCCAAATTAACAAAAATGCAGTGAATTGAGCGGACCCTTCTCCCAACCTCTACTCAACCCTCCCCATCCCCCGAATGTGCCTACCAGAGAAGCAGCATTTACCTATTGTGGGAGCAGAATATTAAGTACAGCTCTGCCTGTAATTAAATATTAATGTTTGCACTGCACCTCAATAGTAACTGTCCTGTTAGCCAAGCTGTCGAACCACTGCCAAGGTGCAATAAATAAATTAAGCAGAAAATGGAGCACATGTTACCATGGCATTGAGCACACAAGCTGGAGTGTGGTTAGTACAGCAGGTTTTGATCCTGGTGATCTGGGTTCGATTCCCACTGCAAGCTCCTCCTTGTCACCTTGGGCAAGTCACTTAACTCTATTGTCCCAGTAGGGCTATAGAAGTGATTAGTAGTAGTACTAGTAATTTGAATGAAATCACTTTACTCATTGGAAGTTGGAGAACTGATTAATGAATGCATGCATTATGGAACTACATGCTGAAATTCAGTGCACAGTTTTAATGCACAGCTTATTACATCAGCTCCTAAGTGAGCTGGGAACAAAGGGCTCACATATACAGATGTTCAAAAAGCAACAAGGCCTGCTCAAGGGCATAAAACTAGAAAAGCTATAGATAGACCTTTCTAGGTGCATGAAAGCCTGTTGTGGAGGGCCAGTCCAGTCGTTTGTCTGTGTCTGTATGCACCTGGAACTTGCACAAGGGCTAAGAAACAGATGAATAAGGAGTAGGGAAAGAAAGGCAAGGGTATGGGAGCAGAGCCAGAAAAGGATAGTCCCACCATGAAAAGATCAAAGAGGCCCAGCCGAAAAAAAAATGTATTTAAAAAAAAAAAAAACCCAACAACTGTGCAGCAGCAGGGAGGCTGGATCTGCCTCCAGAAATTGCAGAGGAGCTGGGATCTGGGAAAAAAAAATCGCCAAAGATTCAAGTAGGAGAAATGGAAGGAAACAGTGGAAAGAGAATGTGGGAGAAGGGAGAAAATGCAAAGAAAAGGAGGCGGAGGAAGAGGAGAAGAACCTTTCCCTATGCCCAGGCACATCCACCCACCTACTGCCTTTTATCCCCACAACCCCACTGCTCCCTGTCAATTGCACCACATGCACCCCTGCACTCTTATTCCACCCCCAGCCATTTAACCTTCTTATCCCACCACATACTCCCTCACACACAGATAACCCTTCTACCCCCCCAACTTCCCATACAACTGTACTACCACCCTCTCACACCATACATTCCCACAGAAACATTCTTCCAATATATATAAAGCTGACATCTGTCATACAAACATGCAGCCTATGTCCCTTCCCCCAAATACACAGCTGCTGCAAGCCTGCCTATTCATACTATGAGTGGGAAAGCGCGGGGTACAAATGTAACACTATTCCATGTATTTTCCTAGATTCCGTTCCAAACAGTTATATCCAAGTCTGAATGGATGAAGGAAGCACACTCCATTGAGTCACCCTAAAAGGGTGCATGTGTCGGCCTGCTTAGCTTGCATCTGTTAACTGTCACCATAGATTAAGTAATTCTGCTCGCCTGACTTTCTCTGCCTGTCAGAAGGATAGGGTTTCACCATTACTACTGGCTCTCCACTGGTTACCAGTGGAAGCACACGTTCAATTTAAGGTCTGCACACTAGTGTTCAAGATGTTATCCCCCCGGATTCTATTTATGGTGCCTGAAAATCTGCGTGGAAACTGAAGGGCATGCTTTTTTAATAAAAAAAGTTTTTAATTTTTAAAAATACAATAAAAATAACGAGAAGAACATTACTACGACTTACATCAGCTAGCAAACGTTACAGCTTGTGCAGACACTTGGGTATCAGCACTAACTGGCATTAATTGAGATTTACGTGCACAACTTGCCAAGCGTATTCTATAATGTGGTGCACCTAAATTCTAAGTTGCATAGTTGAAAAGGGGGTGGGGCGTGGACATTTTTAAAACCTATGCACGTTATTACAGAATATACACGATCTGCATCTAAATTTAGGCATCAGGATTTACACCAAGCAAAGCGTGGACTACATGGAGGCGCACAAATTTAGTCGCATGGTGAGCCACTCAGCGTATTCTGTATACCGCGCAGAAATTTAAGGCTATTCTATAAAATTTAGGCATACTTTAGAGAATACACGTAGGTGTAATTTTTTTCCGCTTGGTTTTTTCAGGCACCAAATATAGAATCTAGCCCTATGTGGGCAGGCTCCTGGCTTATTTGTCAAATTGGGCTCAGACTGTAAGCAGAAGTAGGAGGTCTTCGAGATAGTTTGGGAAAATGAAGAATTAAAGCAAGTAAGCTGAAATATAAGACCATTTTTTCTGCCAGTTTATTATACCAGGCACCAGCTATTTGGAACACAATCCCAAAAGATGTTAGACAAATCCGTAATTATCTTAAAATTTAGATCACTGAAAACCTTTTTTTTTTTTTAATAAGTTTATAGCTCAGTGTTGAGTTAGGTTACTTGTAACCTCTGTCTTTTTTATTATTTTATGCTACTTCACAGGAATTGCCTGTATAATCTTTCTGTAATCTGAATTGAACTCTCAGGGCTATTGCAGAACACAAGCAATAATCCTACATAATTTGCACCTCCAACATTCTACATCTGGATGCCTGGGTTTGTAACATCCATAACCATTCATTGCCCCGTCCTCGCGTCAAAACATAATGACATCAGAGAACAGAACAGTGAGAGGGAAGGGAAGCCAGCCAGAGAACATTCAGGTACAAATTGAGGGGAGGAGAGAATCGCGAGCGGAGGGAGGGAGGAAGGGGAGGGGAGAGCAGAGGAGAGGAGAATGGATGGGATGGGAGGACAGCAGAGGAATCGCGGGACACGGATAGCAGGGCAGGGAAGAGGAGAATCACTGGACATGGAGGGGAGGGAAGAATTGCTGGACATGGAGGCATAGGCGCCGACTCCGTGGGTGCTGTGAGTGCTCGAGCACCCCCAATATTTGACCTGCCCGAAGTTCCTAGCCAGCCCGACCTGCGCTGCCCGCCCTCTTCTCCCAGTCCTTTGCCTGCTCCTTTCCTTCCTGCGTGCCGCCCAGAATTTAAAAGTTCTTACCTCGGCGTCTGGCAGCAGCAGTGAAAGGCGAGCAGGCTCGGCGCTTCAGCCTGCCTTCCCTTCTCTCTCAGCTCTGCCTCTGGTCCCGCCCCCATTTCCTGTTTCCACAAGGGCGGGACAAGCAGAGCTGAGAGAGAAGGGAAGGCAGAGCTGAGAGAGAAGGGAAGGCAGGCTGAAGCGCCGAGCCTGCTCACATTTCACTGCTGCCACCGGACCCTGAGGTAAGAACTTTTAAATTCTGGGCGGCACGCAGGAAGGAAAGGGGCAGGCAGAGGACTGGGAGAAGAGGGCGGGCAGCGCAGGTCAGGCTGCCACTCGGAGGAGAGGGGGAGGGGAGCATGGAACTCGGAAGGAAGGAGAGGGGGACCTGGAACTGGGAGGGGAGGGAGGGGGGCATGGAACTCGGACCCCATACGCCGTACGCGTTAATGAGCGCCATGTCAAACTCAGAATGGCCGCGAGGCAGGAACTTGCGCCACAACTGATCATTGACGTCCAGACTCCTGCGCCGCTCAAACTCCATCATAACCAGCAGGGTGGCAGGAAGCGGGCGAGCATGGAACTCGCACCACAACTCGCCTCCTATCGGTTCCATTAAAAACATAATCGTCATTACATGATAACCTTGCTAGCACCCGTTTCATTTGTGTGAGAAACGGGCCTTTTTTACTAGTGTAATATAATGCAATATCAGAACAAAACAGCGATGTCAGCAGATGCACAATGCCTGTATATAGTGACTTTACATATTATCATTATCTCCAAGAATTGAAGTCACACAGCAGTATGGCAGATATCTGCTTTATAGTAAAACACCTTATGCAAAAAGACCCAATGCAACCAAGTTTCAGTAAGCATTTGCCAAAATGTGGCCACATCGGGTCTTTTTGCATGAGGTGTTTTATCAATAAAGCAGACTTTTACCATACTAGTTTGTTACTTCACTCCTTGGATCTCCTATCCTGCTCACCTCCGGTGTGGAATTTGCCTCTCACTTTTTTATTTACATATTATCTCCTCCTCATTATGGTAACTTTTCTGATATGTTTATGTATATATTACATGACATAAGGCAGAATTTTTCCCATTTCTTTATGTTTTTGCTTGCCATGTTTTTCAATCTTTCAGCTTCTGTCTATCCCAGAGGATTTCAACCCAGACCTCAGGGCACAACCAGCCAGTCACGGTTTTCACTGGCTGGGTGTGCCCCGAAGACTGGATTGAAAACCTCTAAAGTGGCGTAGTCAGGAATTTTTGACAGGGGGTACGACAGTGAGATCTTTCAATCATGAGCCCTCTGGCTGCCTCTGTGTATTCCAAACCTCATTTTGGTGCTCCAATAGCCTCTCTTGGTGAACTCCAAGCCTCATTCTGGTGCTTTCAGTGTGTTCCAAGCCTTACTCTGGCATCTACACTGAGGTGACATGGAGTGTATCCACAACAGATGCACCTTGTACAGATACGCCACTGCTCTGGTCTGTCCTCTCTTTCCAGAAATGTGGGCTGTTAACAGGAACACACAAATTATTCTGCAAAGACCATCTGTGTGTTCTATCTGAGGGACAGAATTGCCTGGCAGACAAAGATGTAGATTCAGGAACCTCACTTTACAGCAGATCAAGTTGTGCATGCTGTGTGTGGAGAGTGCATTTTATTTAATTCTGTTTTACCAGAATGCCTCTACAACCTGCTCAAAGCAATTTACAGGCACATTAAAGAGCAATACCAAATCGTAAAACTCATTATCTATTAATTGGAAAGAGAGATTGTTAAAGTGCACTACAAAACTTCCATTATGAAATATACCCACTATTTCACATCCCTCTACACTCAAATATAAGCACTAATACCATTCCTTCACTCTTCAATATTACAAGGGCCTAGATGCTTCTTACAAAACATTTTCTGCAAAGGTTTGGTGAAAGAGCTGAAATTATTCATACCTGTTAACTTCTTTTCCTTGAATCCTGCTAGACCAGCACAGACCAGTGGACTGTGCCCCTGTACCAGCAGATGGGAGGCAGAGAAAGCTGAAACTTCTGACAACTTCTGCAGCTTGGAATATTTCAGCATGTAACACCAAACACAAAATTGTATCTGCTGTGAATAAGTATGCCCATGCCAAAACAACATGAACAACCAAAACATATAGTATCAGAATAAGCAAAAGTAAGAGTAGCCTAATGGTTAGTGAAGTCGCCTGAAAACCAGGGGAACCAGGTTTGATTCCCATTGCAGCTCCTTGTGACTCTGGGCAAGTTACTTAACCCACCATTGCCAGAGGTACAAAATAAGTACCTATATATACTATTAAACCTGCTTTGATTGTAACCACAGAAGGCAGGACATCAAAATCCCATCCCCTTTCCCCTAAAAGGTAAAACTCCGCATGGACCACCCAGGGAACTCAGTTTTGGAAATCCATTCTATCATTTACAATAAGTATACAGTCAGAGAATGAGACAGGCATGCATATTTTCAAAGCACTTTGGGAGGCTAAGTTCCATAGGTTTCTATGGAACTTTGGGAGGCTAAGTGCTTTGAAAATGAGCCTGAGGGTGACCTAAATGATGCTGTACTGGTCTAACAGAACTCAAGGAAAGGAAATTAACAGGTATGAATAATTTCACTTTCCTTATCATCCTGCTAAACCAATCCAGACCAATGGGATATACCCTAGCTTTTATCCTTCAGGGCCAAAGGAAGACAAGGCCCCCCTCCAAGACCGCCCTTCAAAGACATAGGCTGCACCACTCCTTATAGAGATGATGTCACCAGAAGTTTCAGGTTTCTCTGCTGGTACAGGTGCACAACCTAATGAACTAGCCTGATTTAGCAGGATGATAAGAAAACAACTCCTGTGAACTCAACTGGTAACAAATGAAACATTTTCAGAGACATGATCCCTAAACCAGAGGCTCCAAAAAGCTGAGTATTCTGGAGCAACATCAGGCGATGCAGTAGTCAAGTTCTGGTATTATAATTACAGAAGGAGCAGACAGACAACCAGGGAAGCAAGGAGATGCACTGCTTCTTGTTTCCTCCTAACTACTGGAGGAGGGCAATGCATAGGGATGAACAGAACAGATAACCCTCATGGGGGATAAAGTATCTGCTGCCCTCCTGCTTGGGAGTTACTGAACTATGCATCTGGATGGGCCCATCCTAAATATTTGGGCCAGAGAATGACACGGGGACAAAGTTTGTCCCCATCCCATCTCCGCAGATTCTGTCTCCATCCCCACCCCGTCCCTGCAGGCCCTGTCTCCATCCCCATGGGCTCTGTCCCAGTGGTTGTAGCTAGGGTAGTTGACACCCGGGGCCGGTCATTTTTTAACCCCCCCCCCCCCCCGAAATCCAGTACTAGGCATACCGAGGAATACAAAACACTCAGGACCTATAGAGCAATTCTACCATACCATAAGCAGTAATTTGTACGAGTCACACAAGGAAAAGGAATGCATCTTACAACACTACAGTGAGCACTAGAACATCAATTCACCTATTGTAAAACGAAAACAGACAGATTAGTACAGATCGTCGATCCTGCACAGTCAATGCCAACCGAAAGCCATGTCTTTTCACAAATAGATACACCCTAATCCACTATAGAATAAGTAATCATAAACTTTCTATTTAGACAAAAATTAAACTGAACCCCTGATGCCAGACTCTGCATACAATGCAACACCACAGAAACAGAAAATGTCCTCTAGTACTGTGCAAAATATAAAGACAGCAGATGTAAATTTGAAAAAAACTAACAAATACCAATCACCACTTTACAAATTAACAATAGAAATAAAACAAAAATATCATTTTATTGGACTAATACATTTAGCTTTCAGAGGCCAAAACCTCCTTCCTCAGGTCAATTCAGTATAGTACTGTTACAGTGTCCTATCCTGACCTGAGGAAGGGGGTTTTGTTCTCCGAAAGTAAAATGTATTAAAATTAGTCCAATAAAAGGATTACCTTATTTACATGTTCTATTATAAACTTTTATTAACACAGCTACAATACTACTTTATCCTAAAGCAAACAAATAAAAATATATATTTACAGTTCGTTTTCTCTGTTTCTGCTTCCTCATCTTTTCACTGTCTTCCTTCTATCCAGCATCTGTCTTCGCTCTCTCTGTCCATCCAGTGTCTGCCCTCTCTCTCTGCCCCTTCCATCCACTGTCTGCCCTCTCTCCCTTCCATCCACTTCTGCCCCTTCCATGCACCATCTGCCCCAGTCTGCCATTCTCTCTCCCCCTTCCATCAACATCTGGCCTCTATCTCTGCCCCTTCCATCCACCATTTGCCCCAGTCTGCCCTCTTTCTCTCTCCACTTCCACCCACCATCTGCCCTTTCTCTCTGCCCCTTCAATCCGTCTGCCCTCCCTCTCCCATCCGTCAGGGTCTGCCCTCCCTCACGTGCCCCCCCTTCCATCCAGGATCTGTCCCCTCTCTCTCTGCCCCCTCTTTTCAGCCCCCAGTTCCAGTCCCTTCATCCACCACATGCCTTGCATCCCCCCCTTTCAGCCCCAGACCCATTCTCCCACCTGCCCCAGGCATGGACCCATTCTCCCTCCTGCCCCCATGTCAGACCCCAGTTCCAGCTTCAGACCCCTTCTCCCATCTGAGCACTCCCCTCCCCCCCCAATCCCCTTCTCCCCTCTCTGAGCACCCATCTGAGCTCCCCCACCCTCCCTAATCCCCTTTAAGCACCCTCTGAGGTCCCTCACCCCTCCCCAATCCCCTCCTCCCCTCCTTGATGCTCTCCCACCCTCCCTAATCCCCTTTAAGCACCCTCTGAGCTCCCCACCCCTCCCCTCCCCAATCCCCCTCTCCCCTCCTTGATGCTCTCCCACCCTCCCCAATCCCCTTTAAGCACCCCTCTGAGCTCCCCCACCCCTCCCCAATCCCCTTCTCCCCTCTCTGAGCTCGCCCACCCTCCCTAACCCCCTTTAAGCACCCCTCTGAGGTCCCCCACCCCTCCCCCATCCCCCTTCTCCCCTCTCTGAGCTCTCCAGTCTCCCTAATCCCCTTTAAGCAACCCCTCTGAGCTCCCCCACCCTTCCCCAATCCCCTTCTCCCCTCCTTGATGCTCTCCCACCCTCCCTAATCCCCTTTAAGCACCCCTCTGAGCGCCCCCCCAATCCCCTTCTCCCCTCTGAGTCCCCGACCCGAGAATCCGTTCTCCTACCCTGTCCTGCTTTAAAAAATTGTGTCTTCGAAGCGCCGGAAAGTGGCAGGCCTTGCGTCTGCCCTGCTAGTAAAGAAGATCTCGCTGACGTAGTCGCCTTTCCCACATTGAGTCCCGCCCTCCTCTGAGGCAACTTCCTATTACCGCAAGGGCGGGCGGGACTCAATGTGGGAAGGGCGACGATGTCAGCGAGATCTTCTTTACTAGCAGGGCAGACGCGAGGCGCGCTGCCTGCCACTTTCCAGCGCCTCGAAAAAAAAAATTTTGAAGGCGGAGCAGCGGGAGCGGAGCACCCCCCCCCCCCCACCCGATGACACCCGGGGCGGACCGCCCCCACCGCCCCGCCCTTGCTACGCCACTGCTCTGTCCTCATCTACAGAAGTCTTGAACACTTATGATTTTATATTAAATCTTTTTATGGTTCAACATTTTTTATTGATGACAGATCAGAGAAAAACAACATATTCCACAATCTTATTTTACAAAAATTCCAACTTGGAAGTACACTCCAAATAACCAGAGTCTTGCAGTCCATCTGCAATCTTTTAGCTATTTGTCCCACTCCTCCCCTCTACATTCTATTTCAACAATTTTGTAATAGTAACATCAAAATTACACACTTGTCTTTAGGTGTAATAACAATCTCATAGCACTAATTCTTCATTTTAACACTGACATAACGAAACACCTAATCATCCACCTTCTGTTCCCCCCTCCCCCCCCCCCACTGTCTTATAATGTATTATTGACCACCTTCCTCCTGTCTTTTAATATATGTCCCAGTCCCTGTTCCCCCGTCCCCTCCTCCCAACTTTCCCCTCCCTCCCTTCCCCTTCCCTCTGTAAACTCTCATTTCCTCCCTGCTTCCCTGAACTTGGTTTCTGATAGTCCAGGTAGGCCCTCTCTCCCCCTAGTACCAACCCTTGCCGAGGAGAAAAAACATGTTGAGTTATTAGCTCCCAGTTTGAGTCTACAACAAGTTAAGAAGCAAGCTTCTCCCTCGTGGACTTAACCCCTGTATATACTGATTCCAAACCGATAGAAAATATTTTTTCCACTTCAGAGCCCCTTTCGCCTCCCTGGCTTCCCATGTAGCCAATTCATGTACCTGGTTTCTCCATTGCCAGTATGCTGGTGATTCTGGTGATATCCACCGTTGTAGAATACTTTTGCGGGCCACCAGACATAGCTTGCGGCACCACGTCCTAGTCCTTCAGCCTTCGTCTTGAATGCTGATTGCGTATTTAGCACAAAATGGTGCCAGGTCCCACCCACCGACGCCTGTATTGTTGCGGCCATAAACCTCCGAATCTGGCTCCAAATAAATATGGAATGCTTCACGAATTTGCGTGTCATCCTTGCGCAGGGGCCATGCTAACCTTCTCTGTATCGTTCCTATTTAGTATATGTGCTGCCGAAGCGAGCACTATTTAAATCTTTTTATTAAAGTATAAAAATGCTGTGCAACTGTTGTGTATAAATTACAATAGAAAACAAAAATAACAATGAGCAGCTATAATAACCCTCCTTCCGACCACCACCCTCTACCCTTCCAACTAGAAAATGACACGGGGACAAGGTTTGTCCCTGTCCCTATGGGCTCTGTCCCCATCCCTGCCCCCGTGGGATCTGTCCCATCCCGTCTCCGCAACCCTCTGTCCCTGTGTCATTCTCTAATTTGAGCCCAACACAGATGTCTAATTGCCTAAGCTTTAACCCTGCCCTGACTGCAGCTCAACTGTCCTCTTAATAAAACATTTCAATGTAACTGGATTCAAAACAGTCTTTGAAATAGTTTGGGAGTTTTTTTTTCTGTGCAGGTTGCTTTCAGTCAGTAAAAGGCTGTAATTTTTCCATTCCATTAGGCAGCAAGACTGCTGAATGGACCCACCCCTTAAGCTGGAATTCAGAAAGCCACAGGAGTGCAAAGAGCTCCTCAGATGATGGAACTGATGTGGAAGTTTCTGCACCCTTTTCCAGACTAATCTTATAGCATATGGAGACAAGGCAGGAATCTATATTAACAGAGCATGCAAACTTCAGCATTAGTGGTCAAGTCTTCCAACACAATTCAGCAACATCTCTACATAAACATGATCAAAACGCTAGAGAGATCTCCCCTGTCCCTGGTGAGGACTAATCCATGGGAAGAATGACATCAAACTTGGGGAATTATGAAAAATTGTGGATGAAGACACTGAAGCTTAGTTACAAAGTAAAATCCTAAATACAATTACTAATTTTGTAATGCTTTCAGTATGCATTTCCCACTTCCTGTAAAGGGATTTTTTAGGGTACTTTTACATAGAACATGTTCTTGCTATAACAGAGATGTGTTTTCAAAGCACTTAGACTTACAAAGTTCCATAGGTTACTATAGAAACTTATCAGTCTAAGTGCTTTGAAAATGAGCCCCAATATAGCTAGTTTTATTAGCAAACATAATCTGCCCCCTTTCATCTACCATTGAATAAAACATTTGTAGGAACATACACCCAGCATATCATAACAGACTCTTTCAAGGTACATTAACCCTCCTTCCCCTCACCCTGGATCTGTCCCAAAGATGACCTAGCGGGCAGTTCTACAACTGTGTACCTCCAATTAATGCCCGGAGGACATGCAGTAGGAGCCTATTATACAAAAGGAAAGCTGGTTATGAAAACACTGAAATATTTAGCTGTTCGCAGGGCAGTGCCTTCTACTTTCTGGCTCCAATGTTATTAAACAGTCTCCCCAGTGACACCTGTGCTGAGTTATCCTACTCAGGTTTTAAAAAGTCATAGGATTTGGCTTTTTTGGCATGCTTTTAGTGACTAGTTGGCCAGACCATCGAGATCTGTTCTTACTTTGCTTCCCCTCCTCCTGTTTCTAGACCTTTCCCTCTTACACCCAGAATATGGTTAAGAATTTGGTTGACACTGTCTTTTGCTTTCCTATTTTATATGAGTTCCTTTCTGAATTCTGTTAACCGCTTAGATCTGTGTTCAGCTATAGCGGTATAGCAAGCATTCAAATGAACTAATTAATTATGATAGCCATACAGCTGTGTAAGTGCAACAGATGAATGAAACTTATAATATTCTGTAAGTTATGAATGTAAGTTGGAACCCACCTATGTCCCACCATGCTTTGCCCTCGTGTATGCCCCCTTGCAAATACACACTATGTAAGCTATGCAGGTGTTTTGCAGAATAGGTGCCCTGCCAGCATTTATACACATACATGCTAGTACTTCTTTTTTTTATTTTATATTTATTGATTTACATTTATATCAATGAACATAAATGTTTGGAATATCAGCAATCATAAAACAAAAGGCAATATATACTTATATCCAGTGCATTTTGTCTAGCAAAAAGGTGCCGGTACTCAAATGCCAGGCCACCGTTCAGGGGTGGAGTGATCATTGAGGGAGCCACCCCACAATAGCCAGGACCCCTGCAACCACTCATAGAATCTATGACAAGGCATACTTTTTATGTAGAACCTGAGCTCTTTCATTAAAATATGAGAACCAAGTTTAGCAGACAGTGGAAAAGGTGCCGGTACTCAGTACCCCCTCAAAAAAGCCCTGCTTATATCAAATAATAATATAGTTTAGAAATCTTCATCTTAACTTTGTCCACAATAATTTTGAATCAAGAAAACAAGGAAATAGTTACAAATGGAAAATTTATGGTAAGTTAAATTACATTAAGTTACAAAATGGTAGGGAGAAATCAGATGTCTGCAGCCAATGTACAAGCATTTCTAACTAGGGAGGCAAATCTACAGGTGGTCCAACCCTTTCTCTTGATTCAATAAATTCTAACAATTTCTTGGGAGTAAAGAAAATATAATTTGCCAATTCAAAGGAGACATGACATTTACAAGGAAATTTTAACAAAAAAGTACTCCTAATTTAAGAATTCTTGATTTATACATCAATAATTCTTATCTCCTCTTTGTGTACTTCTTGCCAGGTCAGGAAAAACCCGAATCTTTTGCCCAAAGAAAGATAATTTATATGGCAAAAATACGTCCGAAGAATATTATTTCTGTCTAGTTCAAGAACGAAAGTTACTATTAACGTCATTCTTTCGGTAATAAGTTCAAGAGAGTTCTCCAAGAATTCTGTAAGGTTAAATTAGGAACAGCCTGAGGTTGCTCTTTAGTAGATCCAGGTCTCCCTGTTATATATTGGGTCCGTGTTATGGGGGAGATATCCCTCCACTGGGATCCCCAATATATCGCCAAAATATTTCTTAAGCATGTCCACCGGCTGTAATCAAAGGCGATTTTGGAAAATTTAATAGTCTCAGGTTGTTCCTACAACCATTATTTTCTAAGGTATTCCAACTTTTATCTTGGATTTCTCTTTCTTTAATTAAAGCCACGGTCAGATTCTGCAGTTTTTTCGACTTCTCCTTCTATCTTACAATTTTACTTTCTGTTCTTGAGCATCATCAGACAGTCTTTGATTAGTTTGTTTTAATTCCATTATTTCACCTTTAACAGAAGTATTCATCAAGAGTAAAGTTTTATTCACACCTTGGATAGCGTCCCATAGTTTGTTCATAGTCACCACAGCAGGTCTTATTAATCCTCCGATACTCTCGGTTGTGAAGCCCCGGGCAACCAGGAGCAATGTCCTGCATTTGCTCCTGTTCCGATATTTCTTTACCCGGGGTCGAAGTACTCGTGGTCCTCCTCCCACAGACGTTGAAGGCCTGATCGATTCCAAGGCCTCAAGCTGTCATGGCCCCGCAGGCAGCAAATCACCTCCTTGTCGCGAAGGAGCTTGGTAGGAGGAGGGCTCAACGTCGCTCCCTCAATGCTGCACTCTGCACCAAAGGAGGCCGAGCCCTCAAAGCAGGTATCTGCACTCCAAGGGTCGTAACTTCAAAGCTCTCCAATGTCGTTTGGCGAGAGGTTGGTGTCGGCAGCAAGCCGACGGAGGTAGGGACTACTGTCTCCCCATCCTAGGATCAGGGAGACAAATCCTCTCGCCAAGGCTATGTCGAGTCTCAGTAGTTTCCAGACCACACAACCGTTCCTGACGCCATCTTGATTCTATACATGCTAGTATTCTAAACATTGACACATGCATGTTCTTCAGTGGCAGCCCCCGAGACCTCTGGGTGGTCCCCATTGTCTGTGTTTTTTTTTTTTTTTTTTTTGGGGGGGGGGGGGGGGGTTCCTGCTATTCTGCCCTGGCTCAGGAACTGAAAGGGGACAGGGGATGGGAAGAGCCACATGTCTGAAGTATTTCTTCATAGATAAAAGAAAATGCATTTGGAAGTGCTCACAACCTTGAGGATATCCCCAATGAAGTTTTGAAGGTGGGCTGGTAGGGGTGCTGTCATTGACAATATTGGTCAGCAGCGTTGTGGCCTGCATGGGAAGATATTTGGTAGCTCTCCTTCAGCTCATTAGAATCCAAAGTTGCCCCAGCTTAAAAATTAATGAAGACCACTGACCTAGGTTATAAAATTGCCCATATGCTCCATACTTTCCACCTGATTTTCCATATCATACTGATCCATGAGTCTCTCAGACAGACCCTACTTCAGACCTAGAGGTATAGCCCTTGACATCTCCCACAAGTGGATATACTTTCCAAAACATTCCAGATGTTCACATATTTAACTGTCACATCTAATTCATCATTAGTTTTTGTCACCATTAGCTTTTCCACAAAGCCAACTTGATATAGCCTAATCCACTGTTGTCAGCCAGTTAGGTCCAACAGCTTCCAATGATCAGCATCTCACACCAAGCTGCAGTGACACACATAGCTATTAAACTTTCTGCGCTTTTTGTCTCCTGATACAGAGATTAAATCCAATAAAAACACCCTGGGGTCCAAGTCATCTGATATGACACAGCATTTTTGTGGTATGTCAAATCAAACAGCTCCTCAATTGAGCACTGAATCTCTACCCAATATTTTCTCACCTTTGGGCACTTCATCAAGTATGAAAAAGTTCCCTCAACAAGAAGATCTAGACTATTAGGATCAGAGATGGGTAGTAAAGTACTTGTACAGTACTTATGCTCAATAGGCAATACTTTTACTTGTACGAGTTATAAGTTAGAAAGTATTAAAAGGAAAAAAAAGTATTTCTCCATATCTCTGCTTCTCCCCTCTACAGGCAGTCAGACCCAGCTGCAGCTGATAGGGCCTCCGAACTTCCGGTCCCAGAAACAGCTGAGCGTGAGACCAAAGTCTGAGCTCAATCAGATGCAAGCCAGTGTCTGACCTCACTGGAACCCAAGCCCTGCCTCCCCAGCCCCCCCCCCCCCCCGAGTATGATTGGCCAAAGAAGTGTACCATCAGATTCTCACCTATCCAGGAGTTCTCCAAGGTGGCCCCCAATCCTGCCTCCTCCTAAACTTAGTAACAGCAACTAGTGCAGGAGGACTTGGAGGAAGTGGTACTATACCGCTGAAGTCGTCACATGGGCACACTTGTGTTCAGCAAAGTCCTGCTCCTGCAGCCTGAGCAAATTGCTCATACTCCTCCGTTATAGCAGCTCACTTATCTCCAGCTGCCAAGGCTGCAGGACCTGTGCAGGTACTTGGCAGAGATGGGCTGACACTGCTCTGCAAGGCTGCAATCAGTCTGCAGGGAAGACCCCCCCCCAAAAAAAAAAAAAAAAAAAACCTAAGCCCTCCCGCCCAGGCTGTGTAGGCATCACACTGTATTGATGTAAAAACAGAAGAAGCAAGTCTTTGCAAAAATATAAATAACAAACAAAACAGCGAAGATGACTCAACAAGAAAATGGACGACGCTCCAGATAAAAATCCAAAGTTATTGCTCAATGAACAAGACTCGATACAGCTGTGTTTTGGCCTAGAGGGCCTGCTCAGGGAGTCTATCTATGCAGTTTTAGTCACTATGTAACTTGTGCAGATTTTGTCACTTTCTCTAATAGATAGCCGTAAGATTATTCTTGCTGAAGTGCTATCCTTGACGAGTGTAAGGAGATTCATTTAAAATTGATAGCGCCTTTAGTCAAAATAATTCCGATGTTGAATAGTAGCACTTTAAACATCACTTAAAGGGCGTAAGTAACTTGTGCACAAAGTAGCTATTTCATTGAGTTAGTATCTATGTAGCCATTTTCATTTGAGCAAGTATCTCTATTTTTAAACAATTCATACATGTATGCATATTTCATTACACAGCACTTTTTTATTCCAACGCGAGAGACGTTTCAGTTCCACTACAAGATTAACAACTATATGACGCGTAAGTTCATCTCCATTCTCTTTTTTATTTCACAGGCCACTAGCTAACCGAACACTAACTGCTTCCTGTCCAGTAGTTGGACATCATCCAGTTTTTAAATATTACACAACTTAAGATCGGTCACCAGGGTAGATGTGTTACCCCCCCCCCCCCCCCATTTTCTATATATTTTTAAAATTTTTCATACATTTTTTTGTACTTTTGTACCCACGCTTTCCCACTCATGGCAGGCTCATATATTTTGTTCATATTTTTAGTCATTATACTATATTATGAGACATTAAATGTTTTTGTATTTCTCATTTACTTGGATGTCAATTTATTTTCATATTAAGTAATACAAGCACCTTATGTTCTTGATTAGATACAAGGACTGATCTTTCTGATCGTAAAAGATAACAGTGCATTTCCTTTAAATGATGAGAGTGGTTCAGTGAAGAACCTGTGTATCCTTTTGTAAGATCCTGTCTCCTGCTGAAATTACTGTAAAACTGTTAGCTGATGCTATGGATTACCTAGTTGGATAGCCAGCCCTTTGTCTGTGATTTGTTATTGTATTGTTACTGTTATAATTACATTGTGGCTATGTAGTTTTCAATAGAAAAAAAAATTAATATATATATACATTCCTAATGCACCCTATTGAATGCTTTTCAGGTATTCATGGCTAGCTGCACTGTGGGACTCTTGCCCTCTGTGACTGCCCAGAGAAGGTGCAATATGTGCTTAATGTTATTTATGGCTTATCTCCCCAGAATCATGTCTCCCTCATTGGCATGAACTAATCTGGTAGCACTCTAGACAACCTAGTTGCTAGGATTTTAGCTATGATAAAATGAGGAAAATGGTTAAAACGCTAAAAATAAGCAGCTGAAATGTTTAGGAGTTGAAATCAAGCATGGGACATTTTAAAATACACAGCCATTCTTTGTTTCTGATTCACTTTTAGGTATAGAGGATCCAAAAAAGGCAAATAAGGGGGGATCTGTAGTTAGCTCAAGTGCAAGAAACTTGTTCAATTGACAGATACTAAGCAGGACAAAAATTACAATAGGGATCAAAGATACAATCATTTGGTCATATACAAAGGGCACCACAAAATGTAGGCAAGAGTCAAGCTAACCTGTGCACAAAGCCTATTGCAGGCCAGCAGCAACTTCTACAAGAACAAGTTCCCTGTTCTATTAACTTGAGTGAAGCAAGAACATCTACAATTCTACAGGAAACTGGAGAGAAATTTCATCTTTTAAATCAATGTGTACTAACAGCTTAACACAAATATTAGGAGGGCACCTGCTTTATAGAATACTTGGTATGAGCATTAACACCAACCATAAAGCTCTGCCACGTGAGCATCCCCTTGTAATTACATTATATGTGGCCATCTCTAGGAAAAGGTGACTAAGTTACCAGAAACCAGAAAAGTAAGGTTTTAATGAATTTGTAGAGCAAGCAATTTGTAATACAACAGTCCAAATTCCATCCTTTATGTGAAAAAAATAAAAAAAAAAGTTACAGAAGTTACAGAAATACTCCAGGTGTCCGCCAACACATACGTGGTATTTTAGAGGGAGTCGGGTTTGTTTGTTTTTTTCTTTTTTAGACCCTCACATCTTAATTCCTAAAAGAACAGACCGCATTTACTATTAGTGACATGCATAATTTTTCAGACTGAAACCCACACCCTGGGATGAATCAATTGTTGGAAAGGTTTGCTTTCCAAACCCAGGATCTGCCTATGGAATGATCCCAGCACGCACATCTCTGCCCCAAATCCACCCACTGTTCATCACTGGCCCTGCGCCAAGGTCTTTCCACCGCAAACATGACTCCGCCGACAAGAACGGAAAACAATGTTTTCAATTCCTGAACAGAGGTCATCCAGACCAGACGATATGTGTCAGGAATCGCCGACAGGCGACACTCAAGGATATCGTGGGACGTGGGGGTGGGAGTCAGTGCATTTACCTGGCTCACGCAGCACCGAAGAGACATTTTCCCTCCGGACAATGGTGGAATCTTCAAACACACAATCGGGCCGGGGCTGCACTGGTTCACCCGAGTGCTAGCTCCAGAGATCCTCCTCCGCACGCCCCAAGCAGTAGCGTCAGGCAGACGGAGATAGGGAGGAGAGCGTGGCGTTTGCGGTGGGGGGAGGAGTGGGGAAAGCACTTGCGATGTTGGTGGGAGGGGTTGAAAGTGCTTACGATGCGGGGATCTCCTACTCCTCCCCTGCCCAGGCTTCTTTCTATAAAGTGAGTTAGTCAGTTCAACTTGGTGCTGTTGCTGTCATTTCCGCTCGGCTTTACCTGAAGCTGGGGAAGCAGACAAGTGTAGCCCCAGCTTCTTTGCAGGAGCTTGAAGTTGGCACATCTCACCCCCGAGGCCATGTGCGCACTTCCTTCTGAGTTAAGGAACGGGATGCTAGCGCCCCAGAGCTGACCCAACAGACGGATTAAAGTTGGCCCAGAAATAAAAGGGAAGGGGATTTGTATTTAGCTCACACCTGACCTAAATTAGATCAGGTACTCTAGGTATTTCTCTGTCACCACAGCTTTTTACAGTGGTAAGCTCGAGATCACCAGAGCGGCTGCGGGTTTACTCCTCCACACCAGAAGAGCTCGCCTTGTTTTTGTTTCTTAACCTTTGTTCCTGAATTATAGAACCTCTTTCTGTAAAATAGAGCTGCAAGTTGCTTATCTAAAGCAAGCAAACTTTATTTAAACAGTGAAATGGCCAGTAGCAGTGGAGGAAGAGTTCACCCAGTCTTTTCCCAACGTTGGTTCTCTTCCTCTCTCCTTCCCAGAGCTAGTGCAAGTCTAGGGGACATCCTAGGTGAACCTTCAAATCTACACCCTCCTCCCCCTCAACTTTCGGGCCCCTAGCCTACCGCCTCTCCAAGATTTTGATAAACAAAAATCCTGTAAAAACGCAGGTTAAATTCCGTGCCATGGTTTGGTTTGGGTGGCTGTCAGGACTCAGGACCCATTGTTGCTTAAACTGCAGTTGCTGTCTAGTCGTGCTTAGTGGTCAGACCAGCCCTACCCCTTCATAATGTTCTCATTTTCAGAGGGGCCTCAATCATGATCCTTGATGTCTACCTCTAGGAAGGGAATAAGAGCCTGCCAGCAGACAAAAAAACTACAGGAGACGTTTAACACAGGCACACCACTGCCTCCCCCCCCCCCCCCCCCGCCCTTCTGCATTAGCTTAGCCTGCCCTATTGGGAGTATTGGAGATAACCTGTCTGTTGCAGGAAACTTAGCAGGTCAGTATTGGAGACCCACCTTGTCATTTGAGTTTATCTTGTGCCGCTTCAATAGTGGCTCTAGGTGAGTAACATTAAGGTACTTAGGTATTCACTTTCCCCAGAGGACATACAAGTGAGTTGCCCAAGATCACAAGGAGCTGCAGTAGGATAAACTGGGTTTCCCTGGTCCTCAGCCCACTGTTCTAACCACTAGCCTACTCCTTCATTCCATTAGGACTGTGTGGGGGTCCAGGCCTTGTTTGGGGAGAGGAAGAAATCCACCATGCTGTGTCCCTTTCATATTGTGATCCACTCTGTACACACTGCGCAATTGCATAAAGAGACAAGCTGAACTACAGCAACTGCCAGATTTCTTAAAGCACTGACATTGCGATCCTTCACTGTTAAAGTGGAAAAGCAAACAGGGGTGGCAATCACAGGCCTCCATGTCACAGGGGCCCCCAAGCCTTCTCAGTAGGCAATAGGGACCCCTTTCAAGTTTCTGCCCTGGGCTTTGACATGTATAAAACTAGTCCCGGAAGCAAGCTATTTTAGTGAGAGATTCCCCTTGCTCTTTGAGGAAGCCAGGCATACGTAGAAAAGTTTATGTAAATTTATGGCTGACTGTAGGTGTTGCTGATATCTAAGATAAAGCAATAAAGATTTATTGCTGTTATCTGTATTCTCATTATTTCAGTCATTGCACTTCTATAACACATTATCCTATATAATAATTTGCACCTCCAATGTTCTACGTCTAGATGCCTGGGTTCGTAACACAATTCCCATTGGCCCACCCTCATGTCTGAACGTGATGACATCATAGGGCGGATCAGTGAGAGGGAAGGGAAACCAGCACCAGCCAACCACAGAACGTTGGAGGTGAGGATACAATCGCGGGAGAATCGCCCCCTCCCTCCTTCCCCTCTCTGAGTTCCAGACCCCCGCACCTCCCTCACTCTCTCCCCTCCAAATGGCAGCCCGACCTGCGTTGCCCGCCCTCTTCTCACAGTCTTCCACCTGCCCCTTGCCTTCCTGCGTACTGCCCAGAATTTACAAGTTCTTACCACGGGGTCTGGCAGCAGCAGTGAAAGGCAAGCAGGCACGGTGCTTCAGCCTGCCTTCCCTTCTCTCTCAGCTCTACCTCTGGTCCCGCCCTTCCGGAAACAGGAATGAGGGCGGGACCAGAGGCAGAGCTGAGACAGAAGGGAAGGCAGGCTGAAGCGCCGTGCCTGCTCGCTTTTCACTGCTGCTGCCAGACCCCGAGGTAAGATCTTTTAAATTCTGGGCGGCACACAGGAAGGCGAGGGGCAGGCGGAGGAGGACTGGGAAAAGAGGGCGGGCAACGCAGGTCGGGCTGCCATTTGGAGGAGAGAGAGTGAGGGAGGTGCGGGGGTCTGGAACTCGGAGGGGAGGGAGGGGGCATGGAACTTGGATGAGAGGGGGCCCTGGAACTCAGAGGAGGGAGGGAGAGGGAGGGAGGGAGGGAGGGGGCCAAGCTGGAACTCGGAGTGCATGTTTACTAGTCTTCTATAATTCCATCATTAGTCTTGTGAATATCAAAGACATTTTTAAGTCAGAAATCTAAAGCAATGCGCTATCGCAGGAGTTCTCAACCCAGTCCTCAGGACACACATAACTAGTCAGGTATCAGGATACCCACAATGAATATGGATAGAGATAAATTTGCATGCACTGACCTCCATATATGCATATTCATTATGGATATCCTGAAAACTTGAGTGGTTGAGTATGTCCCAATGACTGGAGTGGAGAACCCCTGCACTATTACTATTTGTTATATTCTAAGTAGAAAATATAAATCAGTTCACTGCAAAACTTCCAACCACTACTTCCTTTGTACCTGTTTCAAACATTGTTTTAATATATGCCACCTATATCAGATGAAATAGCAAGACCTACAAGGATTAATCATTGAAGCGAACCTTCATGTGAGAAAGGTGGCAATGAGGAGACTGGCTAAGAACAGATACGTGCTACAAAGAACACTGTGATCTCTGAAGTAACCAGAAGGCTACAAAGGACACAGTGATCTCGAAGTAACCAGAGATGAGGCATTGCTGGAATGTGGAAAACTATGCACAAAATCCAAAGGAAGGGAGAGATTTGCAACAATTATAAAATTCAAGAATTTTATAATTGTTGCAAAATCTCTCACTTTCCTTTGATTTATGTGCACTAGTTGATGAACAGACCAGAGTAAAATCATTGCAAAAGGGCTGGCCCCAAACATTTCTGATGACATTCTTATCTGGGCCTTGAAATTGTTCTAGAACAAGCGTTCTTAACCAAGACTTCAGGACACACCGAAGCAGTTCAGGTTTTGAATATGCATGAACTAAACGTGCGTATAGTGAAGGCACTGCATGCAAATTAACTCATGTATATTCATTGGGGATATCCTGGAAAACCAGACTGGCTAGGTGTGATCCAAATACTGGGTTGAGAACACCCTGTTCTAGAATGTTCTAACTTGAGATTCTATGTCCTAGAGAACTCTTGGTAGTAAGAACATAGTTGCCATTGTTCACACTTTACATAATTCTCCTGGAAAAAAATAAGTATATACTTAATAGAACGTTTGCTGCTATAAGAAGCAACACTAGCTGAGTTGTACCTTATCTCTGCCATGAAGGTGTGATCTATCAGGTGCCACACAGAAGAGCTCTAGAGCTGTCTGGGAAGGTGTTTGGTGGTCTATCTGATCCATAGGCTAAGAGTACAGAGTTAAACAGTGGTTTCCTCATCTACAAAGCACACACAGAGAGACACTTTGAAAGTGGTTACAACCAGGCACATCTGCTGGTGCATAGTGTGAAATCTGTTATATTCAAGTTTATTTAATCATCTGAACATATTTTGTAACCACCCTTACTAGATCAAGCGCATGGCAACATTTAAAATAGATATACATGCCCTTCTCCCATTATATGCAGATCTGTCTCATATATATTCATGTGTATGGGCATAGTATCAATAGTGCATGGCAGTACGTGTGCACTGCTAACTGCAAAGAAAACACACCATGCACTACCAATCAGGATCATCTATGCCTTAGAGACTAGTTCCCACTTGCAGTAGGCGCTCTGACACAGGTGTAGTGTGCACTGGCCTGGGAGCAAGAACTAAATAAGGAAGCCCAGCACTCTCCACAGTACTAGTGGACATTATTCAGCCTGTCACTGTTCACTGCAATCATTGCCGCCACTTTCTATGGCCACTGCCCTCATTACTCTCGACAGCCTTTGCCACCAACACCATAGTCACTCACCGCTGTTTCCCCTGCATCCTTTACCATCAATGTTGCTGTTACTGGGATACCTACTGCTGGCTGCTGTTGTAGCCTTCATTGGCAACATCACAATCACCAGCAGCACAGCCTCACTGCACCACAACTGTGAGTTAGTAACACAACAGACTATGAGCCTGAGTTCTGATGTGTTGCAATGCCACTGTTGACCACCTGAAAACCACTGCAGACACTGAAAATGCTGATAAGGGCCACTGTCAATACAAGCTAAATACTGCTGGTCTGGGGAGGTAGAGAATAGAAAAGGGGATTATCAAACTCAAACAATGGAAGACACCAGGACAATGTTCAAGTGAAAAGTCTTCTTTATTTCATAATACAATCTTCACATGCAGTGAGCAGGATACACTTGACAAAAAGTCCCAACACTGGTTGTGTTTTGGCACTTTTGCCTTCCTCAGGAGACCTGTCAAGCAGACCCTATGTATAAACTGCAAGTGGCTAGTAAATTAAAAATACAAAATTTAGGGATATATATTATTCATCACTATTTCTCTTCTATACACACAAAACATACTAAGGATAGTTGAAAACATATAACTAAGGATTATTCAAAATTAATTTAAGAATTAACCTAGAGCACACAATTTACTACAAATCCACTCAGGATGCTGAGATCTCAATACATTACACATCAGATAAGACCCTATCACTTATCTGAGAACTAAACTTCTCTTCACATTAATCATTAATTTTTACATGTTTCATACACAGGGTTTAACCTAAAGTTCATCTGTTGTAATAAGCAATGCATCCAGTGGAAAAATCAGTCTCTTCTTATGCCTACAGTGAATAAAATGTCCAGCTGTTAAAAAATTGCTAGCATTTTTGGGCAGTTAGTCCCAAGAAGAATTCCCACCTGGGAGGGTTCTCTGAACTTTTTTGATAACAAGCTGTATTATTATGAGTACAGATGCCACATCGGTCAGCATTGTTGAATGGCTCCTGAGGACGCCAGTCAGCAAAACAGTCATGTGTAGAGCTGTTTGAATCAACAGTTGGAACATTTCAGCTTGAATCGCTGTTTCTTTATGGCAAAGTAGAATGAAAAGATCCAGAATGTGGGAGTCAACACTGTGAATAACCAAACTGCTCCGATTGTGTTAAGTCTTGAAGAGGACTTTGTTGTGCCATACATATGGTTTTGCCTTAAAAAAACACCTAATAAATTGGTAAAGCAAGACTTTGCTAAACTTATGCTAACTCATTCTTGTTAAACCATATCTATCTACATGGTGCAATTCTATTTTTCGAACTAGCTTCAACCAGAACTGTGACAGGGCCAGCTAGACTTCACCTGCACTTGACCACCGTTCCTCAGGCGTTGAGAGCCCCTGGGTGCAGGTGGCCGGCAGGACTTGCCGGACAGGGCCGGAACTGGATACCAGCAGGATGCACTCCGGGACTAGAGCACACAGGGAGGCTAGACAGAATACTAGACTAAGACTCTCAGAAAGACAAGGGACAGAACTGAAAGGTGCAAACAGCCACTGAAACAGGGAAAAAACACTGATAGATAAGAGACAGAACTGAAAGCTGCCAGGCAGCCACTGAACAAGAAACACAGACAACCTAGAACTAGACAACAACATACAAACAAGAAACAAGCAATAAAGTACAAGAAGCAACACAAAGACTAAACTACAAATGCAATAAATAAATAAACAAACAAACTAGAATCAGGCAAGAATACAGACTATAAACTGGACTAGGCAGAAGTGCAGCAAGCACCAACAAACCAGGGCCTTAGGGAATGCAAAGGCAAACACAGAAGTTTCCAAATGGCTAATAAGTCCAGCAGCAATCACAAGGCAGCTACGGGTGCTGTGCAGGCACAAACAAGAAAGACAAGTCTGGCAGCCTGGAAGATCCGGACCAGACTGAGCTGAAGCCTGGAACGGGTAGAGACAGCAAGACAGTCTATGGCAGCCACTGGTTCTGGTCACCAGAGGGCAAGGGGAGCGCAAACCAAGAAGCAGGCAGAAAGCATACGGAAGCATACACAGGTGCAACACAGTGGAGCAATCAGAGCCATGCTGGAAGCAGCCAGCACACAGAGACAGAGCTAAGTCAGGCAACACACATAGGTGCAGTATAGTGGAGTAATTAGAGTCACACTGGAAGCAGCCAGCACACAGAGACAGAACCAACTCAGAAAGGACAGACAGAAGCCAGCTCAAAAGCTGACCCCCAGAAATAAGGTAAGTCTGAGAGGGGTCACGACCACAGACGTGATAGTACCTCCCCCTCAAGGCTCCCGTGTCCCCACGGGAGCTCCAGGTCTCCAAAGGAAATTCAGGTCTCCATGGATAACAATGGTGAAATCTACGGAGGAGCTTCGACACATGACCATGGTCAGCTGGGCAGGAACTGGAACAGGAATCAGGACTGGAACTCGGACTAACATCAGGACTAGAACTCGGACTGGAATCAGGACTGGAACTTGGACTGGACTCAGGAACCGAACCGGGACCCGGAGTGGATTCAGCATCTTGGCTGGAACTGGAACTCAAAGTAGACTCAGCATCATCTTGGCTGGAACTCAAACTCAGAGTGGACTCAGCAGCATCTTGGCGGGAGCTGGAACTCGGACCGGACTCAGCATCTTGGCTGGAGCTGGAACTCGGCTGGGACTCAGCATCTTGGCCGGAGCTGGAACTTGGCTGGGACTCAGCATCTTCTTGGCTGGAACTCAAACTCGGAGTGGACTCAGCATCATCTTTGCTGGAACTCAAACTCAGAGTGGACTCAGCATCATCTTGGCGGGAGCTGGAACTCGGACCGGACTCAGCATCTTGGCCGGAGCTGGAACTCGGCTGGGACTCAGCATCTTGGCCGGAGCTGGAACTTGGCTGGACTCCGGTACCATTCAGCTGAGAGCATCCCTCAGGATGGACTGATGGAACACCTGGACCTCAGGCTTCGCAACATGCTCTCTCTCTCAATGGCAGCTTCCAGAGTATCCCGCAGGGCTGGGTCGGAGACAAGTAGGTGACGGTATTCCCAGAGCAGGGTCCTAGGATCAATGGCAGAAACTGGGTTCACCATGCGCCCAAGCTGCCGGACACGCTTCCTCTCCGCTGAAGCTTCATGCAGCTTCCTCACACGTGGATCAGATAAAAGTTCTCTATGATATTCCTCCAGAGTCATGAAAAGGTCAAAAACAATCATAAGGCCAGAACCGAACTTCACAAGGGAAACAGGAGCAGAAGTTCTAGGCTGGAGGCCCAGCAGGTTGGGTGATCTTGCCGAGCTCATGGCCTTTGCATTCTGTCACGTTTTCAAAAAGCAGGAACTAGGTTTGTGAGCCCTTGGGCCACTGCCGAGGAGCGGCAGTGGCAGGCAAAACCACCCCACACAGGGATAAGGCACCCCACACAGGGATAGGGCCAGCTAGACTTCACCTGCACTTGACCACCGTTCCTCAGGAGTTGAGCCCCTGGGTGCAGGTGGCCGGCAGGACTTGCCGGACAGGGCCAGAACTGGATACCAGCAGGATACACTCCGGGACTACAGCACATAGGGAGGCTAGGCAGAATGCTAGACTAGGACTCTCAGACAGACAAGGGACAGAACTGAAAGCTGCAAGCAGCCACTGAAACAGGGAACAAACACTGGTAGACAAGAGACAGAACTGAACGCTGCCAGGCAGCCACTGAACAAGAAACACAGACAACCTAGAACTAGACAAAGACATACAAACAAGAAACAAGACTGGGAAACAAGCAATAAAGTACAAGAAGCAACACAAAGACTAAACTAGAATCAGGCAAGAATACAGACTATAAACTGGACTAGGCAGAAGTGCAGCAAGCACCAACAAACCAGGGCCTTAGGCGATGCAAAGGCAAACACAGAAGTTTCCAAATGGCTAATAAGCCCAGCAGCAGCCGAGACTCAGTTGCAGGAATCACAAGGCAGCTACGGGTGCTGTGCAGGCACAAACAAGAAAGACAAGTCTGGCAGCCTGGAAGATCCGGACCGGACTGAGCTGAAGCCTGGAACGGGTAGAGACAGCAAGACAGTCTATGGCAGCCACCGGTTCTGGTCACCAGAGGGCGAGGGGAGCGCAAACCAAGAAGCAGGCAGAAAGCATACTGAAGCATACACAGGTGCAGCACAGTGGAGCAATCAGAGCCATGCTGGAAGCAGCCAGCACACAGAGACCAGAACCAACTCAGAAAGGACAGACAGAAGCCAGCTCAGAAGCTGACCCCCAGAAATAAGGTAATTCTGAAAGGGGTCACGACCACAGACATGACAGCAATCAACTATTGGCAAGTAGATCCACTGCCATTTTCCCTTGCACCAGGACCTGAATTACTCAAAGGACTAATTTTCCTCCATTTCGGGACTGACCTCTCTAAGAAGCAACTTTTACAATGTTTTCCAAGTTGGTTCTGGAGTATTCCCTTGCCAGTCAGGATGAGTCCCTTCCAGATAGTGCCTCAGATCTTGGAAGAAGGAAATGTTGGCCAGAAACTCTCTACTCAAAAGTAGCATAATTAAGTACTGTGGATGAATATTTCCAGGACTGAAATCCACAAAGATGAAGCTCAACCAGGGTCTTACCATCTCAACAACACTATCCTTAGTTCTGCCTCTGAAGAGTAAATCTTCAGGATGTAGTTGCAGAAAAAGGACTATGATAATAAGTCACTTGAAAAAGGAGAAATTAGGTCTTACCTGATAATTTGCTTTCCATTAGTCATTCCCACTATTCCAGACCCTGTCGGACAGTTATGTCATCAACCAGCAGGTGGAGATAGAGAACTGAAAACTGAGCTGAGACATACCCTCTTGACATCCAGTCCAGCTCCTCAGTATTTAAAGTTGGCAAGCAGTAAAGAGAAACTCACCATAAACACAACAACCTTTAAATAACTTGCTAATCTAACACTAACCAAAACAAGCAAACTTGTGGACCTCTCATCACTGGATAACTTGTAGAGAAAAAGAGATTATGGAGGAAGCACCATGCAAGGTGACAGTCGTTATTTGACCCGTTACTTCACACTGAGTAAACATATAAGAAATCTCAGGCAGGCCTCTGGAATACTGGGAAGGGTAATGAAAAAAAAATTATCAGGTAAGACCTAATTTCTCCTTCCATCACAAAGTTTCCCAGTATTACAGAACCTGTGGGATGTTCAAAAGCAATCCCTACAGTGGGTGGAATCCTGGTGCCTCCGCCCTGAGGACTGAACCACAAAGCATGAGGAGCCTGCTTTCCTGCAAGCAAATAAAGCTGACGCGATAGTCTCCTTCAGCTATCTACCAATCGTGGGCTTGGAACCCATGAGGTCAAGCCTCTGTTTACCAAAAAGCACAGTCTGTCCGATTTGTGAAAATTGTTTGTGAATTCCAAGATATCTAATGAGGATTCTACATACATCAAGAAGCTTCAAGGAAGAATACTGAACCTCTTTGTCTTCTCTGTGAAAGGACAGAAGCTCCAGCACTGGTTGAGATGAAATGCCGATACCATTTTTTTGGAAGAAAGAATGGAACCATGCACAGGAGACCCCGCCTCCAAAAAACAAAGAAAGGGATCTCTACAAAAGAGCCTGAAGCTCCGAAACGCTATATGCCAATACAACAGCCACCATGAATGCAGTCTTTAGAGTAAGATCTTTCAAGGAGGCCTTCCAGAATGGCTGAAACAGAGGCTTCCGAAGAGCCCAAAGGACTAAATTAAGTTTCTACTCTGGACATGGCATATGAAAGGGAGGCCACAAGCGGTCCACTCCCCACAACAACTGGATGATATCCAGATGAGCTGCAAGAGACATCTTCTGTGGTCTACTACTACTACTACTTAACATTTCTAAAGCGCTACTAGGGTTACGCAGCGCTGTACAATTTAACATAAAAGGACAGGCCCTGCTCAAAGAGCTTACAATCTAAAGGACAAGTGAGTAGATGATACGATGGGGGCAGTCAATTTGGGGCAGTCCGGATATCCTGAAGGTAAGAGTTAGGAGCCAAACGGCCCCTGAAACAGGCCAAAGCCGCAACCTGAACCTTTTGGAGAACCCAATGCCACTCCTTTCTGAAAAGCTACCTGGAAAAAACACTAGGATGTGCACGATCTGAGCAGAGAAGGGAGAAGGTCCATGCTCAGACACTAGCCCTGAAACATCCTCCACACCCTCGCACACACCATGAATGCAGACCTTTTTGGGGCCTAAAGCAAGGTAGCAATGACCGAGTCGGAATAACCTTTTCATCTTAACCGAGCCCTTTCAAGTTGTAAGACCAAAGGGGCATGGATCTTCCATGAGCACTTGTCCTTGCTTCAATAGGCCATGTACCTGTGGAAGATGGAGGGGACCCCTGTCCAGCAGTCGAATCAGGTCTGCATACCAAGGCCTCCACGATCAATCTAGGGCTACAATAATGACTCGACCATGGTGCAATGCGCTCCTCTTCAACACATGGCCTACTATGGGCTAAGAAGGGAAGACATACAGTAGATGTGTCTCCAGCCTGGGCTGCAGTAGGGCATTGATCCACATCAAGCCCAGTTCTTTCCAACAGCTGAAGAACTTGGGCACTTTGGCATTCCTTTTTGTTGCCATCAAGTCTAGAAGCAGAGAACCCCATCGGTCAACTATCAGCTGAAAATCCTGGCTTAGTTCCCATTCTAAGTCCAAGGAGTGCATGGTGAGAAAGTCCACCTCCACATTCAAGGACCCTAATATGTGAACTGCTTCTCTGCCCAACTCATGAGGGAGGCTGCCTCCACAACCATCAGACAGCTACAGGTCCTGCTTTGCTTGTTGATATAAGCCACCACCATCACATTGTTGGGAGAAAACTCAGACTGGGGTCCCTGCCAGAAATGGAGCGAAGTCAGGTAAGGCACTCCACACTGCCCTGAGCTCTAAGTGATCTATTGACCACTGAGACACCTGTTCCATCCAGGTGCCATATGATAGATGGATCTTGTATTGAGCTCCCCAACCTGATTTGCTGGCATCCATTGTCACCACCTCCCATTTTGTTATTGGAAAGGGAGCTCAGACAAATTCCTGGGTGACAACCATCACTGCATACTCCATCTGGCAACCAGCATCCAGATGTAGTTCCAGACCCTGGGCCTTGCCTTGACTGAGAAGATGAATCTGTTGAACCAGCTTCAACCTCCTGTGCTCCATGTGGAAGATCCTCTTCCATGCCGGGTTAAACAGAACACCCAGATGCTCCAGAGTCTGTGATGGAGTTAGTCTGTTCTCGACATTGATCACCCAACCCAATGACTGCAGAAGATGGACAATTTTGTACATCACCACTATGCTGTCCAAATAGAACAATACACAAATAAGCCATCGAGATGCGAGTGAACTCTCATACCCTGGTGCTGAAGAAAGGCCACCGTCACCACCACCATAACCTTGGTAAGTGTTCTTGGAGCTGTGGCAAAACCTGAAGCAGAACTCTGAACTGAAGTGATGGCCCAGCACCGCTAAAAGTAGGAAGTTCTGATGTGGTGGCCATATGGGTATATGTAAGTATACCTCTTGAGATCAGGGCCGTGCCAACCCGGTAAGCGGGGTAAGAACGGCAGGGAGGCGCCTGCCTTCAAGGGCGCCATGCTGACTGCGGGGTCCAGTTGTATTTCAAAATTTAAAAAAATAAACCTTTCCGCATTGGCGCCTATACGCATGCGCTGCCTTCCCGCGCGCAGCGCTCGGCTCTTTCACACCGCTCTGTCCCAGGGGTCTCGGACTCTGCATCACTGCCGCTCTCTTCCGCAACCCCACCTCCCTCTCGCTTTCCCTGCTTCTTCAGGGCTTCCTGGCGCCGCTGCCTGTTCTTGCGCTTGCAGGCTGTGCTTTCCTTAGCCTGGCGCTGGCACTCGGCGGTGTGCTGATGGTCCTCCCCCTGCTGCCTCTGTTGCAGGGCCCGTTGCTCCAGCTCCTGCTGCTGCTAAAACTCGCGCTGCCGCAAATGCCAGTACACGTGAAAATCGCCACTGCTGGCGCTCGAGCCCATCAAGTCCCGCACAAACTCGGGGGCTGCACGCGAGTCGCGACTTGGCTGGCCCCGGCCGCGCAGGTATCGGTGCTAGTCGTTCCGGGTTGTGCATGAGTCTCTCCAGCTTCAGTCGCTGCTCTTCTACCGCATTGTGCGGAATCACCAATGGCTGCGGCTCCTTCCTGGCTCGCGGGACCTTCGGACACAGTAAAGGGGTATTTGGAAGCTAAACCATGGAGGGTCCGGTGTTTGGAGAGATTCCACCTCAGCAGCTCTTGACTCCAGTGGATACAGTGCAGGTAGGGAGTCGCATTAAAGTGTGACAGGTGGAAGGCTGGGGGATTGGAATAAGTATGTGAGGTCTTTGTGAAAAACTGAATGAACACTTGGTAATATACTGGGCTCTAGGGCATTGAAAAACAAAAAGAACCTAGGGCTTTTACTAAAGATTAGCTCCAGTTATCTGCAGCAGGGACAGTTTTATTCCTGATGACCCTGCTGCAGATAACTCGAGCTGTGCTTTAGTAAACACCCCCCCCCCCCCCCCAAGTTAGGCAGGTTTTATTTGTTTACTTGTTACTTTTTATACGGTTTCCAACAGCATGCAGGCTAATATTACATAATAAAATTAAGTCTATCCAGAACGCATTTCAATTCAATGTAATTCCAAACAACTATGCATTACAGTAGTTTAAGCTTGTTCTGGAGAGAGAGCATTTTCCAAAGAAAAGGGGTTTTACAAGCAGATGCCCTGTGTCTTCTGTAAGCCTTTGATAAATGACCTTTCATAGGCAGAGCGGTTTATGAATACAAAGCTTAGAGAACAAAACAATGTTAACTCAAATAAGCATTACTGCTAAAAGATACAAATGAAACAAATTGTAGTCATTATTAAATATGTTGGATTACCAGAATATAGTTGTCGATGCCATGGGAAAGAGCAAAGTTAATTTATTTTATTTTAAATATTTATTGTCCTATTTCCTTTGCATCTTGTGCCACATGGGGGGGGGGGGGGGGCAACTGATAGTCTGTAGGGGGCACCAGAGACCCTAGGCACGGCCCTGCTTGAGATCAAGGGTGGTAAGAAATTCTTCTACTTGAACCAAAGCTATGACTGCTCTTAGTGTCTCCATGAGAAAGCGGGACACTTGGAGGCAGTGGTTTAGACTTTGAGATCTGAGACTGGATGAAAGGTGCCTTCCATCTTTGGGACAATAAAATAGATGGAGTACCTGCCTTATTCCTGTTTGGCCTAGGGAACTAGAACAATGACCGAGTCAAATCCCACTGCTGCTCCTTGTGATATTGGGCAAGTCACTTAACCCTCCATTGCCTCAGGTACAAACTTAGATTGTGAGCCCTCCTGGGACAGAGAAATATCCAGAGTACCTGAATGTAACTCACCTTGAGCTACTACTGAAAAAGGTGTGAACAAAAATCTAAATAAATCTGAATAGATAAATGGCCTGGAGCACCAGCAAGGAATCTATGGTGGCCTGAACCTCTACCGTCTTGGTTCCCTTTAGACAAGGAGACTGAACGAAGAGAGGAGCGACTGGGCATGAGAACTCCAATTTGTAACCTTCTGTAAGAATATCCAGAACCCACTGGTCTGACTTGATTTTGGTACACTCCTCCTGAAACTTCAGAAGATGTCCTTCCACTGGATGCGAAACTGGTCCACTCTTAACTTTGCATCATTGCGAAGCTCTGGAAGCATTGAATGCACTAGCTGAGAGGACAACTTCCTGTCTGCACGAAAGGAAGATTGGCATGCCTGAACGCAGGACTTCTGATCATATCACTGATGACCAGGCCAGTACCGTTTGCTGTCTCGAAATGAATATCAAGAGCCCCCTGGAGACGGATAAGCAGAGGCTTTCGGCTTTCCCTTCAGCAACTGCTACGGCTTAGTTTCCCCCAGTTCTTTCACCAAGTTACTGAGATCTTTTCCAAATAGCCACTTGCCCTGAAAAGGCAGTTTAACCAGACATGACTTTGATGCTGCATCTGCTGCCCAATACCGCAATCAGAATTGCTGACATTCAGTGACAGCCAAAGATATACTGTGGGCTATAACACATATCATGTCAAATAGAATCCGCTACGTAGGCCAACTCCATTAGGCGCCTGACTTGTACGGCCAACTTCTGGTGCCACTTCAGGCATGCTCTTGCCACAAACGAGCTACACACTGTCGCTTAAAGGCCCAAAGAGGTCACTTCAAAGGCTTGTATCAGCAAGCCTTCTAGCTTTCTATCCTGTAGGTCTTTTAGGGCAATGCCCCTTTTACTGGCAAGGTGGGCTTCTTAGTCACTGCAGTAACCTGATAGCCCACCCAAGGAAGCTGCAATTTATCTTTCTCCTCCAGAATGAATGAGTAGAGGCAAGTCATGGCTCTTCCCATTCTCAGCTCCGCATCCAGCAAGACCCATTTGATGGGATCCACAGCAAACTATGTGCGCCCAAGTAATTCTAAGTTACCTGTTTTTGGCTTGCTTACTATGTTATTAGTGCAGTAGCTTAGTATAGTAATTGTCCAGGTAGTTGACTAGGCACGGCATTATATTCCTGTGCAATATAGTATTTTTGTTAACATTAGTATAATAGTATGAAATTAATTTCCTTTTTAAACTGCAAACTTTTGTTAAAATCTGAACAGCATTCTGAGTCAGATCAGAGTAAACCCCAAATTCCTCACATTCCTTCCTTTCTGATAAAGAGGGAGAGGCCCCTTGCCTAAAGGTGCTATGTGCTTGAAGGCAGATTCCCAGTTTCCTCCCCTACCTGGTCAAGAAGAGGCTCCCTTGCTTAAAGTGCTATGTGCCTGAAAAAGCGAAGATCTTACCTGTAGCAGGTATTCTCTGAGGACAGCAGGTCTTATAATAGTACATAAGTACTGGCATACTGGGACAGACCAAAGGTCCATCAAGACCAGCATCCTGTTTCCAACACTGGCCAATGTAAGATCTCATAAAGTGGGACCGTCACAGCCTCACTAGGAGGAGTCTCATAGTCCAGGACCTTGAACATCTTGGCCCTGGGCTCATCCTCCACCTCAAAGGAAATGGAATGGCAACCACAATTTCCTTAACAAAAGAGAGAAAGGAAAGGCTCTCTGGAGGAGATTTTCTCCTTTCCTGTGGAGGGGAGGGGCCAGATGGTACCCCATAAGACTCCTCCTCCGAGAAGTACCGAGGGTCATCACCTGACTCCCAAGAGCGCTCCTTATATCAATATCAGTCAAAAACTCCTCTGGAGATGGCTGAGACTGAGCCTGCCTCGATCTAGAAGAGCCATGTCCCTGAGAGGGGCACTGAGGAGTCAGCTCCTGCACTGACTCTGGTGAAACTGCTTCCACCGAAGTCGAGGAAGTACCAGCTTGGGCGGCAGTTGATGCCAGGGCCATATGCGACACTGGCAGAGGCCTCACAGCAAGCCAAGGGCAAGCGTAAGCACCCTTGATGTCGATGCACTCTGTTGAATGAAGCCAGCCAGCATTTCAGGAAACAAGACCCAGATGCACTCATCAAGGGCTGACATCTGGAAAGGCTGGGGTATCAGCTCAGAGACAGTCTGCAGAACTGCTGGGTTTGAGATCTCTTAGGAGCCAGAGGAGCAGCGGGGTGAGAAACTGAAGCACTTTGCAGCAACTGACTGTCCAATGCTTCAGTAAATAGGTCTGGTGTAAGAGCAATATAATCTCCAGAGAAAACAAAGATCCCGATGTAGCTGAACGCTCTGTCGGGCCCTGAGACTGTAAAATGGTGGCTGTGCTCTATGCATGATCAGCAGGAGGCAGTTCATCACTGCTAGTCAGACCTGACAAAATGGCACCTGTTCCTGTGCTATCCTGCATCAAACTGCGCACTGGCCCTGCCGGAGAGCCTGAAGGCTCTGCATGTTCAGATGCTGTGCTGCCATTGACAGTTTCCTCTGTGTCCCGCAGGATTCCCAGCTTGTGTGCACTGAAATACCCCAATACTGGCTGGCAGATCCCATTGGAGAACACCACTTAACTGCCTCTGCGGGAGTCACCCTTCACCCTGTCACCAGTACAGCACAATGTGTCCCAAATGGTGAGTTAGGATCCCTCCCCTGCACCAAGTAGAACTTGCAACCCTCCAAGCGGCTCTGAATCAAATTTTAGTTGGACTTACCACTACTGGCTGCTCCCCTCCAAACTCACAGTCTGCACAAGTCTTACCACAGATGAGAAAGGCTCCAGAACTGATAATCTGTCCCACGCTTTCCAGCAAGCCTCTTTCCTCCCCCCCACCCCTTTTTTTTAAAGGTTGTTGTGCTGGAAAAGGAGAGCTCCACAGGAAACAGGAGAGAGGTGAAGGAAGGGAAAAAGTAAATTCATGGGGCACCACAGACAGGGATCTGAAGACCTCTAGATATGACTCTGCAGACTCAAGCCACCCGCAAAGTTCAACTGAACGACCAGTTGACCAACTGGACGACCAGTTGACCAACTGGATCAGGAGCAAATTACTCAGAACCAGAGGCTGAAAAGTGTGTCCATCCACCTGCTGGAGATAGAAAATACTGAGGAGCTTGACTAGATACCAAGAGAGATGTCTCAGCTCAGTTTTCAGGTCTCCATCTCCACCTAATGGTTGATGGACACAACTATCCCACTGGTTCTGGATTAACGGGAAGCTATGCATTATCTATTGTGCATCAGTGTCTACAGGAACAAAGCAGGTTCTTTCAGGATCGATGTTAGTGAGGCCTCTATTTTTGAAAAATCTTGAATGAATATACAACAGAGATTTGCAAATTCACTAAAGCTAGAATGCTGGTATCTTCCATGGATTTATTTACTCTGACTCTACCAGACAGGATGTTATCCAGGAACTTTGTGGATTCTTGTCTGAACACAGTAAGTGTTTCTTGGGCTTTTGCTACAGTCTGTTGTGTTGTAGTAATTTAAACATAGTGTCAGTATTCAAAGAGGTCTAACTGGGCATGAGAAGCTCCTGCCCAGTTAAACTCCACTGAGCTGGCTAGCCATTGATATAAGCGGCAATTAACTGTGTAGAGCAACTGAATATCAACTCTAACCAGGCATGTGCTAACCGGCTAGGTTAGGGTTGGTCCAGGGGCAGAGTTTGGGTAGAGCCACTGCTTAGCAGTGATATTCAATCTACCGTGTTTCCCCGAATATAAGACACTGCCTTATATTAATTTTTGCGCCCAAAAAGGCGCTAGGTCTTATTTTCAGGGGATGTCTTAATATTTCGGGGAAACACGGTTGGCCCGCCCACCTTCCCTCCGTCGCTCCTGCAACTACCGGTAACCCCCCACCCGAGGTCGCCCCCCCCCACCCGAGATGGCGCTCCCACCCGAAGTCGCCGGACCCCACCCCCCTCCGTCGCTCAGAAACTAACCTGAACTTAAGCCTCCTTTCACTTTCCTTCCAGTTCGCAGGAGCAGCAGGGCAGGGCAGGCCTCTCCTTCCTTCCGAGCCCCACCCTCGCCTGACGTTACGTTACGTCAGGCGAGGGCGGGACACGGAAGGAAGGAGTGGCCTGCCCTCCTACTGCTGCTGCTTGCTGCGAACTGGAAGGAAAGTGAAAGGAGGCTTAAGTGCAGGTTAGTTTCGGAGCGACAGAGGGGGTTGGGGTCCGGCGACTTCGGGTGGGGGGTTAGTTTCAGAACGACGGAGGGGGGCCTGGCGATCTCAGGGGGGGGGGGGACCCTACTTACCGGGAAAAACAAAACTTTGCTAGGCCTTACTTTCGGGGGAGGCCTTATATTTTCTAAGGGCACCAAAAACCTCGGTAGGTCTTATTTTATGGGGATGCCCTATTTTCGGGGAAACACGGTAGTAACCAGCTAAGGAAGCAGATAAAATTAGGACAGCAAAAACGCTCTCAACTTTATCTGCCGAGTTAAATGGGCACCAGTCTGAATATTGGCCTTAATATCAGCCAGTGCCTGGTTAACTTCCTAGTTGCTGCACTAATCTAGATATTCAGTGCTCAAGGCTGGACATACCCTTGCAATGAATATCTGGGGTTAATTCAGCCTGCAGCTTACAATCCACTTACACTACAGGCTGAGTATCAGGCCACAGAGATCACAAAATATACAAAATTATTTGTAGATGTGTTGTCTGAATGATTGTTGGCTTGTTTTATTTTTCTATGGATCTTTTAGTGTTTTTATTGTAATCCGCTTTGGATAAAGGCAAAAAATAAAGAAAGTACACTAAAGTACAAAATAAAAGCTAATAGACAATATATATTTTTTAATTTTATGTTAAATCATTTTTTATTATTATTAAAGAGAATCATATACAAACAATATGAAACATTATCAGAAATCAGAACTGTTCAACATTCCCAATACTCACCTCCCCCTCCATGCTCAAACCCCACAGCATTCATAGCACAAACCCAAGTAGAGATTCAGATCCACTATTTCCATCCTTTGCCCAAACCCCACATCCTTGCCAGACCAAGGAAATCAAGCTCCCCCCCCTCACTGAGCCCGCAAGGCCTGAGTTCTTATGACCTTCCAGAGCCACTAGAGGAGAAATGACACTAAAAGACTTCCCTTTCCTCTTCCCTCCCAATTATCCCATTTAAGTAAGTACTCAGTTACACAAGGTCAATGCTTAAAGAGAAATCAAGACCAAGAAGATAGTGCAATCATAACACATTTGGAACCAGACTCCTGCCCCTAGGGGACAAAGAGGACAGGTATGGGCTCCAGAGCTTCAAATATCAGGTTTTATGCTTATAATATCCCCTCACCTCCCTCACAACAAATGCACCAGATTACGCCAGTACCAAAATGCAGGTGGGATATCTGAAATCCAGGACAGCAAGACACATTTTCATGCCAACAGGCTTACCTTCTGAACCAGCAAAGCTCCCTCTGCTGTGGGTCCTCTAAAGGACCCAGGACAGTCCAATAAGATAATAGACAACATTTATACATTTCACAAATTGGTTTGGTGTAACCTCCTAAGTGGTTTTCAAATTTCCTGGCATGAGGCAGTGTTTCAGCATTCCTTGCCTGTGTTACAAGAGACTTCTTTTAAGGAGTACTTGTAAATAATTCAAAGTCAATGCATCTTTCATACAAAATGGAGCTACCATTACATAAAATGAATACCATTAAGATGATCCCTCAGGCTCATCTGATCTATATATTCTCAAACTTTCCTTTATAGTGCAATTTAGCTGTCATTAGGTGTTAGCCCCCATCTCTGGGCATGATAGGTGTTATATGGAAGTGCGTGCCCTGGGATCAGCATGATTCCCCATCCAATAAATTTCCATAGAGCAGCTATGAAGCCCAGTGCCAGAGGAGAGGCTAGCAGGGTAGTTGGCAAGACTATACATACCCTGACAGCTGGAAGGTTTGCAACCAAACCCAATCTGCCTTGTCTATCACTCAGATTGCAGGGCATGGGATAGAGATACATTCTGTTCCATAAAAAGAAGGTACAGAAATAGTTACTCCTGGGGAGTTCTGCACAGAATTTGTTGAATATTCTGTTTACAATATAAAAAAATTCTGCATAGTTTATTTGTAGTGTTTTTGCACAAAATTCCCCTATCAAAAGGCCTGAAATCCCCTGCTCCATTTTCTCTCAGGGGCCAGTCTCCCTAGTTCCCTCTCTCACTCCTACAATTTTCTCTTCCTTTAACTCCCAGCAAGACACCTAATTCTTTCTGCCCTCAAAGTCTTCTACCGCATGCAATACCCCCCTATCACTCATTCTCCCTTTCCCCAGGCACACTCCCCCACCTCTCATTCCTTCTCCCCTTCCCAGTTATTTTCTCTCCCATGGCATACTCTCACCTTGCTTTGCCACCTTCTGTACAGCCCCACAGTTCACATGAACAATCAAGTCTAGGCTGGCAGAGGAGGAGGAGGAGGAACAGACTGATGGGCAGTGATTCACTTCCTGCTCCTCTTGCCAAACAATCACTGTGAGAAGGGGAGGAGAAGTTCAGGAGAGCAGTTACTGCCAGTGCAAGGGTAGAATTTTGCATAGCAAGTGCAGAATTCTGCATAAACTCTGCACAGAATCCACCCCCCCCCCCCCCCCAGAGTAAATAGTTAAACGACTTACTTCTGTAGACTGGCTTGGAAGCTCGGCCTTGGATCTCACAGCCGGTTCAATGATTAGTCCAGGTACAGTATGGAAGCGTTCACATTGAAGGGTTCTTTTTTTCTATCAAGCTGGCCTAAATGCTAGATAAGCACAAGCCAACGGAGTCTATGAACTCTCAGAGACTGCAGACAAAATGTAAAAAAAAACAAAACATCTAAACTAAGGAGAGGTAGAAGCACTAGAGCCTCAATCTCCAGGAGACGGTTATATGTAAGCCACATTGAGCCTGCAAAAAGGTGGGAAAATGTGGGATACAAATGTAACAAATAATAATAATACTCCTACAACTCTTAAAGGAATAGGATCCTATTTCAGCTAACCCAGCTGGGATTCTAGGAACCTGTCTATATAGCCTAGAAAAGAGCAGGTCAGAGGAGTGCAAGGGAGAATCAAGTCTTCTTGCCAAGACAGAAGAGTATAAACTATTGTATATACTACTGTTCGTCTGTAGAAGAAACTATCAGGACCTTGTGGTCTTTGTGGTATTATTTATCTTCATTAATTACTGTTCCTGCAGTTTCACCCCTATTAGATTACTCTTCAATTTGGAGTTACAGTTACCTGATCATGTGTAGTGTAGACTTATTTTTGGGAGCACCCTTACTAAAGTCCAGGAGGAGTGAATGCCTTGAAGAGAATTTTTTCCACTGGACCCATCAACTTATCAAGGCCAACTCAAGAGATTTTGGTGTCCCGAGACAATTTTTGCTTTTCTGCCCCCACCTTGGGGGTCAATCTTGCAGATGTCAGAACATATACTATCAAAATGGCTTCACATCAGAAGGTGTGATCATTTTGTCTGATCATTTTGTTTTTCCAGTTGGGTTGGTTCTGGTTTATCTTTACTTCTTCCTCTGGTTGGTTTTCTCCTAAGGAACAAAATTACTGAACACAGACAGGGTTTAATGGGACAGAATCAACATGGATTTAGCCAAGAGAAATCTTGTCTCACAAATCTGTTATACTTTTTTGAAAGGCATGAATAAATCTGTGGATAAAGGTGAGGCAGCTGATATATGTATCTAGATTTTCAGAAAGCTTTTGATAAAGTTGCTCATGAAAGATTCATTTAAAAGCTGCTGTGAGTGGTGGGTCCCCCCTGCTATGTGCCATTAGAGGAGGCAGGATGCAGCAGGCCTTTAGTGAGAACACCTGTGTCTGGATGCCAAAAGGCCTATTGGTGACAATGGCTTTTAAAGGGCTCCTTTGCTGGTTGTGCCACTGGCTCTTCATTGCCATCCCCCGAAGCCTGCAGCCCTAGGTGGCCATCCAATCCACCTATTGGTAGGACTGGCCCTGGAAGGGCCTGATGGGAAGAGTGGTAGAAAAAACCTGGAAGGGAGAAACTGAGGGGAAAGACTGGAAAGAGATTGGAGGGATAGAAAAACTAGTAAGAATGTGCTGGAATGAAATACAGACTTATAGGGAAGGCCTGGGGATTGAGAAACTGGTGGGACAGTGTTATACAGGAGTGGGTAGGGAGAGACAGACTTGGAAAGTCTGGTGGTGAGAGAGACTGCTCTAAAATAAGACTGAATTCAAATCTGCATAGCTTAAAATGAGTTATTTTATTTTTTTAAAAGACAATTTTTTATATAAAAAAGGACAAGTAAGGTTTTCTTCATCCTTGAAAAGTTTTGCATATTTTTTTTAGTATATTATAGAATATATTACATATTCACACTTACATTTAAACTGTACAGTTATCAAAAGTATTGTTTTATCTTGATCTTTTTTCATTTCCTGTCGTCATCAGTTCCTAGTCCATTCAGTCAAAATATCAGTTTTTTCACTAGCCCACCTGAGAAACAAAACAAAATTATTTGCAGTGCAGTAAATCTTGTAACATATATCAAGAGTATACTCCCCCCTCCCTTCATCATCTCTTCCTAAGTACACAAAATATTTAACCATCTAAGTTTTTCCGATGTTTAAGTTACTAGCGTAGAGAGCACCAGTTACATAATGTATGCAAGTTCTTCTATTTGTTTTATATTATTGACTTGCACAACCCAGGTTGTATATCTTCGATTACTTCTGATGTTACAACAAAAACACAGAACTTAATACCCATAACAAAAAAATAAATAAAAAGGTTCCTGTTAAAACAAAACCAAAGTGCACAAAACTACTCGAGATGTAAAACCAGAATGACATTGTAAGAATCCTTGCATAAAGAGCTTATAAATCAAAAGAAAAGGGATACACAGGAGGTGCTGAGAGAGTGGCAGAGGGCAGTTACAGGAATAGATTTCAATACAGATATCAAATCTGGAACACAGTGACAGCACTTTTTCTGAATTAGTACTGTAGACACACCTTAAAATACATCTTCAGACTGGGCAAGTCACTTAACCCTCCATTGCCTCAGGTACAAAACGTAAGCCCTCTGTGGAAGGGAAATCTCTACTTTAAACTAATTTTAACTTTTCATGAGGTTGGATTTGGAAAGGTGAGTAGTTATAATTTAAAAAACAAATCTATTTCAGTGATTCAATTGCATTTCTTTGTTTTTGACAAGCAGATTTTTCATCTACCACTTTGGATTTCCAGCTCAGTTAAAGTAAGCTCCTAGTGGAACTATGGTATCAGAACCCTTCATTCATAGATATCCAGGGTTACTGCCTCCATTTTACTCTCTTTCCCTTCCCATCTAGTCCACCTATTGTAGTGGTAACCTTCCTTTTGAGAGATTATGCAGTTTTCTCTGGAGTCCAGCACAAGTGTGCGTCAGCAAGATGGTTGAAATTCCCTTCTGGAGATTGTGAATACTGGATCCCAAGCACTAAGACACAGTAAGAAATTAATTCATGTGTATTGTAGAACTGCAATCCAATTAAAAGAGAGAAGGTAACGCCACAAAACTTGAGGTAGGAAACAGAAAACAAAACTTAATAGTAAGGGTAAAAATCACGAGTTCACCATATGGATAAACATTAGAATAAAAGTTGTAATGAGATCACAAATTTTACCCTAGAGTCTGTTTTAATTCTAATTCCAGTTTGCAGTCAGTTTTTCCCCAGAGCAACCTGGTCAGATGAGGATGTAAGAGTTACTAGCCTAAAAAAAAAATCATTGCTCAGTCAGCAATTTCAGTTGTTGAGATTGGTCCAGGAGTAATGTGAAGTAAAGATATGGAAGGACCAAGTAACTTTGCATACACTTTCCAGTGAAACAGATAATAAGAGAGCTGATTTTTATTCAATGAACCTGATTGAACCAGATAAAGCAATGTCAGTTTGCTCTTAATACTGTATGCAAAATGCTAACCAATTAGCTAGTGTATGCTTTGCTATTGGAATTCTAAGTCTATTGGGGTTGAAGGAAAAGAACAATTGCATAGGATAACAGATTCTGTTTTCCTACAATAGTACGAAAGAGCCCAATGTGAATGGACTTTTCCTGTTTATGCTTGTGCACTTTAGGATTAAACACTGACAGTATTATTGTTTCATTCACATGAATAGGTGTGACCACTTCTGACAGAATTTAGGATGAATATTCAGAAAGTTGTTGATACAGTCACTCATGAGAGATTCATTTAAAAGCTCCTGTGAGTGGCAGGTCCCCTTGCTATGTGCAGGATGCAGCAGGCCTTCAGTGGCACACCTGTGCCGGGATGTCAAAAGGCCCATTGGTGACAGTGGCTTTCAAAGGCTTGAAGTTCACTGGCTCTTCTAGCCAAAGTAACTGCTACTAGAAAATGCAATTTCCAGGTTAGATTTTTGAGACATAAGGATTCCATCGGCTAAAATGGTAGTTTCATCAGAGATATAAGAATGCCATTTTGGTCCCATGGAACAGGAAGCTTCCATATTGCTGGCTTGACTTAAAGATGCTCTTTTAGGAATCTCAAAATGATGAACGCTGGGAAGCCAGAATTTTGTTATCAGAGCAGGCTAGGCTGAGAGTGCCTTGAGATAAACTTTAATGGACAATGTATGCAGTACCTGCCAATAAAGATGCTAGAAATAATGGAGAGTGGTAGTTGGAAGACATCAAAAGGTATCTTGTCTATTTTGAAACACCAGACAAACTCTATTCCATTTCGTGTATGAATGTTTAATGGAAGGTTTCTTGCGCTGACATGGTGCAAGTACTAAGGTGAGCATTAGAAGTAAATCTGAGAGACTAAGATCATTACAATCATGGAATGTGGAAAAATAAACCAGTTGGAGAAATTGCTCCCCCCCCCCTCCCCACACCCCCTTCCGAGAATTACTCCTGTAGATTAAGAGGCTTAGGATGCCCGATTCTGATATACTACCTCTGGCAGATTCTTGCAATAGCTTCTGCTATAGTCATTCAGTGCTCCTGATTAACTCAACCAGCACACAACACACTAGCCATAAAAAGGGACTTGGCTCCTTCTATATCCAAGCCACACAAACTCACTAATAATCTTCTCCAACTGAGTATACATCAATCATATATATTTTTTTCTATTATTTCAATTATAATTCTCATAAAAATAGGAGGCAAAGCCTCAACTGACTCTTTCAGGCTACAAGCGAAAGATTTCCAGGAGTTCACATAGTCATCACCGGATGAAAAACCTCCCAAAATTTTTTTATTCATATATAAATCTCTTCATTTCACAAAGAACTTTCCACTTTCATTGGGTGTAATTGATTCCTCAATTAGATGGCTCTATTCCACGGACCAGGAGGTTTTTCAGCCAGTGATGACTAATGGGCTCATTTTCAAAAGAGAAGGACATCCATCGGAAGATGGACGTCCTTCTCCCAGGGACGTCCAAATCTGTATAATTGAAACTCGATTTTAGACATCTCCAACTGCAGTCCGTCGCAAGGACGTCCAAAGTTCAAGGGGGCATGTCAGAGGCGTAGCGAAGGCGGGACTTGGGCGTGCTTAACACTTGGACGTCTTTGACCCATAATCGAAAAAAACAAGGACGTCCCTGACGGACGTTTTCACCCGGATCTGTTTTTCTTAAGAATAAGGCACAAAAAGGTGACCGAAATGACCAGATGACCACCGGAGAGAATCGGGGATGACCTCCCCTTACTCCCCCAGTGGTCACTAACCCCCTCCCACCCTAAAAAAAAACAAAACTTAAAACGTTTTTTGCCAGCCTCAAATGTCATACCCAGCTCCATGACAGCAGTATGCAGGTCCCTGGAGCAGTGTTAGTGGGTGCAGTGCACTTCAGACAGACAGACCCAGGCCCATCCCCCCCTACCTGTTATATTTGTGGAGGAAACAGCGAGCCCTCCAAAACCCAACAGAAACCCACTGTACCCACATGTAGGTGCCCCCCTTCACCCGTAAGGGCTATGGCAGCAGTGTACAGTTGTGGGTAGTGGGTTTTGGGGGGCTCAGCACACAAGGTAAGGGAGCTATGTTCCTGGGAGCATTTTATCAAGTCCACTGCTGTGCCCCCTAGGGTGCCCAGGTGGTGTCCTGGCATGTCAGGGGGACCAGTGCACTACAAATGCTGGCTCCTCCCACGCCCAAATGGCTTGCATTAGGACGTTTTTGACATGGATGTCTTCAGTTTTGAAACAAAAGTCAGAATCGTCCATGTCTAGGGACGTCCAAATTTAAGGATCTGGACATCTCTGACGGTATTTTCGAAATGAAATATAGACGACCATCTTGTTTTGAAAATACGGGTTTCCCCGCCCCTGGATTTCGCCATTTTGCAAGGACGTCCAAATTGCAACTTGGACATCCCTTTCGAAAATACCCCTCTATGTGAACTTCTGGAAATCTTTGGCTTGTAGCATGGAGTCAGCTGAGGCTTTTCCTGTTACCCCCCTCTCCTCCCCCAACAGCAGCATGTCCCCTTTCCTTTCCATCATATCCATCAGCAGCATGTCCTCCCTCCTCTCCATCCCCTTCTATTCATGTGCTGTAGGTCCCCCTTTCCCTCCCCTCTCCATGGATGTTCCATCACCACCAATCTTTTTTCCAGCCCCCTTTCCCTGCACCTACACTCCACCTATCTTTTTTTTTTTTTTTTTAAGCACAGTCGCCTCCCTCCCTCCCCTCATCAGACTCCATCCATCCATCTTCCCTCCTGCCCTGAATCTGGTCAAGGTGCTCTCCCCGAACCTACCGCAGTATGCCCCAGTCACCCAGTGGCCCCCTCGGGGCAGGAATGAACTCCACTTTCCTACCCGCTGCTGCTTCCTCAAAATGGCTGCCAGGACTTCAATCAGCAGCCTTGCGAGTCTCACAAGGCCACTGCTTGAAGTGGCAGCAGCAGGCAGGAAAGAGTGGTGATCCCTCTTGCCCCGAGGAGGCCACCAGACTACCAGGGCGTGCCACGGTAGGTTCGGGCAAGGCACCCTGTGGCTTGAGAGGGGGGAACTCTGAGGCTTGGGGGGGTGGGGGAAGGCAAACTCATTCATCTGCCAGCAAACCCAGACAAGCGGGCTGGCTGGAAAAAACCACCAGGACCCCCGACAGTCCCCGGAAAAGGAGAACATGTCCGGGGAAATCTGGACATATGGTAACCCTACCCAGGCCTATCGTTCAAGGCCTGTTCAGATTCCAGAGGAAGTCTAGCACAGTTATTCCGGTGATCTTCTGCCTTGCTCTTCACAGAGGAATATAGGCAGTAAATAAATGTTAAATTAAATTCTGCAGGAATGAATGGAGCTGCTCTGCTAGAAGAAAGAGAAACTGATGGAAAAACGTTACCTGTCACAACGACCAAAATAGAGTTGATGAGAGTGATGTTAAACCAACAGCTTGAATGCTCAAAACGTCTAGCACATGAGTATAGCAATTAACAGGGGACAACAGTCCAAAATCTGAATTGGTGAACAGGAGAATACCTGGCTGACTCTATGCAGAAGCATCAATGCACTGAAAGGTCTAAAGCAGTATTTTCAATTCTAGCTGGCTTGTGCCCGATGGTACCTGAGTTCCATCTGTGTAAGAAATATTGTGAAGGTTTACTGCATATGGTTGAGTCTCATCTTCAGATGGAAGGCTGAGGGCTCAGTGGACTCTACATGGGGTAGTAATTCTGCAAAAAAGCTATCCAGGTAGAGGTATTGGTGTTGGACTGGTAGTGGGGACCTGGCTGCGGGGAGACTTATGCATCGGCAACTCTTCCAAGGTGAGAGAGTGCTCTTCCCGTTGCTGGCACTTCTCAGGTACCAGTGATGCTGATGCCCCTGGCACTCCCAGCACCGTGCAGTGAGGAAGACCAATGCTTATGCTTCCTGGGCTTTCCCCAATGCACATCATGGTACTCAGTCCTTTGTAAATATGAGGAAAGCATCTGGTCTGGTTTCCACGATGGCATGTTTAAACGTCCTAATCTTTGCAGTTGATCCTTTAAAATTTTTTTAATCATGTTCCTCATTTTATCACAGTTGTCCTTCCGAAAATTAAATGCTGTTACAGTATATTTCCTTTGTGGCTTCACTCCATGATCATTGTTTCCCAGTGGACCCAACACTGTTGCCTCTCGTACTATGCCCTGCATTCGGCTAAGGACTAGAAATTGGTGTACTTAAAAAAGTTTTGTCTTTTGTTCCGTCCACTTCATACAATTCTTTTCAAACTAGAGTGGACTTATTTAGGATTTCAACATAAATTAAAGATCATTCATTACTTTTCAGAGAACACCAATAATTTACTTGACAGTGCCACTGTAACCCCTCCAAATGGATACCCCAGGCCGTACGGATCAGTGTATACTTAGAGATGTGTCTGAATTGGAAAAGAAAAACCAAAGATTTTTCAAGTTGACTAAACTAAGTCAGAAAATCTAGCCCTTCAGAAAGCTTCAGAAAAAAATAGAGATACAGTCATAAAGCCAGCAGATTAAGCGGGGGGGGGGGGGGGGGGGGGGGGGGGGGGGAGAGAAGAGATATAGTCATTATGGATACAGTTACATATGTTTAAGAAATTGACAGACAAATCCTTGATAGGGAGTAGTATTATCTGCCTTTACAGGAGGACCCTACAGTCACTTATGACTGAAATTAAAGAGATTGTCGAAATAGCTTTTGAAGTTGGATTTTATTATCACTAAACATCCTGTAGTTCCCATGAGATATGTGTTACCAAAGTTTTGAAATCTGCATACCACAGAGCTTGTTACCTTAACAGGGACCTGTTATTGACACCCAGAAACTCAGATGAAGATACCTCAAATTGTTTGTGTGATGAGATATTCGCAGGGTGGGAATGCAGTGGCCAATATCTTACACAAACATTGGGACATCATGAGGACACATACAGCATTTGAGGACCAACAGTTGATGATAGCCTTTTCCAGAGGCAAGAACATCAAAGAAATTCTTAGCCCTGTACTGTTGCCTTCACCCATTAACCAGCTGACGGTACAGTCCGCTGTGGGTCATTTCAGATGTGGACGGTGTAAAACTTGTTCCATAACCCAAGAGGGGGATAGTTTCATAACTCCATGGATCACAGGATCTATCATTCCAGGAAACGGACAGACTGTAAATCAGCTGGTGTTGTCTACATTTTGCAATGCCCGTGTCATAAATTGTATGTGTGCAAGACCAACAGAAGTTTAAACATCCGCATTAATGAACATAGACATAGTATCATTCATCAATGGGTAGAAGCCCCATTGACAACACACAGTCTGGAGAAATATCATTCCTTTGAAAACTACACAGTGTATCTGCCCAAGTACGGGGGGGGGGGGGGGGGGGGGGGGGGGAGATTTGGGTAGAACTTTGTTGCAACTTGAACAATGATGGATACATCGTTTGCAATCAGTCGAACCATTGGGCTTGAATGGCAGAGTCAAGTGGTCAGCTTTTTTTTTTTAGTATGTACACACGAGGTAACTGACTCACACATTCTTAACTATGCATCATGGTTCACCAATCTTCCTATTAATTTTTTTCTGTATTTTTTCATTACTTTTGTCGACCTCGGGTGCAGCCCATCGCATGCTTGTGCAGATCACTAAAGATTTTGTTTCCGCGCATGCGTTGGCGTCTTTTTAAAAGTGGCCACCATGTTGATTGTCTCAGTGGCCCCTGTGCACAGCCGCAGATATTTCGGTATATGCTGTTTTGCTCTCTGTTCTATTGTGTGGGTGTTTCTTTGGGATGGACACCTCTCATAAGTCAATTTTTTCTGTTTTTTTTGCAGCAGTAGTGTAGAAGCAAGGCAGCATTGAGTCCCCTGAGGAAGCCACATGATGAAACGGGTCCCCGTAGGGACATTACACAATGGCTTCACATTGCTGCATCCAAGATAAGTTGGTTTTTTGTTTCATTTCCACATTCTGATTAAGTTTTTATGATTCGTGATTAAAGTCAGCACTGTGTTCGAGTCACTGCACTGAATGACACAACAGCGCAAGAAAGTGACACAGGCGTCTGAGGTCATTTCCCCCAACTTTTTTTGCATAATTTACATATGAAAATTGGTAGCTGCAGAGAACACTTTTCTACACTTGTTGTTTTTTGGATTGTAGTATTTGTTTGCAAGTGTGTTTCCAGTGTATTTTGTTACCAAAGTTTCACAAATCCCTGACTAGTCCTCCAGGCAGGTTGATTAAATCCACAAATGGATCCATGCTAGAACCTTTACTTTTTGTAGATTTTTTTCGTAAGACCGTTCATTCCAAAGATCAGTTCTTATGTCTGAGAGTCTGCTCTTATGTCTAAGGGCAACCTGCTTGATGACTGCTTTTGACCATTCATGCAAATTCCCCAGATGTAATCTATGGACAGCCTGAAGCCAAAGTTGGGTTCTGATCCTCAGAGGAAAACACTGGGAGGTTTGAACAATCTTGAACTAAGCCACTGGCCTCTGGGTGCAAAGATGTGCAGAGCAGCATCCCTAGGGCTGAACAACTATAGCTGGACTTACAAATTATTCACTCCTTAGATCTAGAGGTAAAAGTAACTGGCTAGCAAACTTGTCAAGAAATGAATGCAATTAACTCTGAAGTTCTTCCAGTATTAGACACATCAGAAGCACATCACAAAACACCATTTTTTTACCACCTACATGAGGTTATCATCTCCAGTTTGGACACTCCCATGCTCTGGTAAGCCTAAGTGAGACCCAGTCATGAACTGTTGGATCCCAGAACCAATATAGGCTAACCCTGCTTTAAGCTCTTCAATGCCAATTCAGTCATATATGAAACAGTCAATTGTGCCAATGGAAAATGCACCAAGTGCATGGAATCCTGGCAAGATTGTGCCAGGCAAAGAAGTGTAATCTTTGGTGCTGGTCTAGAGGCTGCCTCTGAGCCAGCAGATCCTGGGTCATCCCACCTTTGAGACCCATGGCACAATTAGATCTAACACCTCCTTTTTCTAGAAGACTCATCATCCTGGTGGTACTTTTTCAAGCATGATTTTTTTTTCTTTGAGCAGGACTCACTTGAAGATGGCACAACCTCTGTTCCAGTGGTCTCCCAGCTTACCACTTTGCATTGACTTAATGGGTTTCTGCATAGCTATAGACAATAGTGTGGACTGCAGAGTACGTACCTCAGTGATACTGGAAGCAATTAGGGAAATTATAATCTGGTCTCAGGCACATGTAGAAGACTTCACAGAAATCCATGAAGGATATCTTCCACCTATACTTGAACTGCTTGAATCTGTAGGAGGTATCTGCTATGGGAAACAGTGGCCAAGCAGAATTCAAATTTCATGAATGAGCAGAAGGAGAACCTATTTTCTAGCTCCTTATTATTTTTAAGTGGATGTAAGACCAGTGGGTACCAAAATTATCACAGGAGCAGAGACACATCCGTGTGGTTGCATGGACAAAAAAAGAAAGGAACCTAGCAAAGGGGCAGCAGCATAGAGCTCCTGCAAATGCTAGAAAAAAACTTCTTAGTTTTTGTTAGCTCTAAAAGTTAATCCATGTTAGTATAGTTGAAGTGCCCGGCTAATTTAATTTTATTTGTCAATGGAGAAATAAGTGAAGAAAAAAGTTATTTTGTCTTTGCCACTATAATTGCTCCACAGAAGTTATTAAATGACATCTTTCACCTTTTCTCTCCCCTTCTACAACTACTGGAAACACCTCAAACATCACCAAACCAACAAAATCCAAGCACTCAACATTTTCCAAGAAGCAAAGCACTAAACACATTCCAAGTGAGCACTAGTACGTTGAGAACTGATCCAACTAAGTGCTAAGGACAAGGATATTCCATGGGTGATAAATCAAGAAGACTTCCTCTGAACCTGCAGGATCATACCAAGGAGTGCAGGAAGCACAGGTTGATTTGCTCCAGGCCTTACGTCCTGTTTTGGTCATCCTTGTCTCAGCTTCTGAGAGATGGCAGAAAAAAAAATTCAGGACTGGCCTGGTGGCTCACTGCCAGTACAGTATATCATCGTGGGGACAGCCTGGGTTTGACTTTCAAGTCAGATCTATTACTCCTATGTAACCTAGAGCTGGGGATGCTGCAGGCTCTTGGGGGAGTCTCCATCATTATGCATCAGAAACACCTAGTGGGCACATTTAATACCTATGATTGCAAGATTCTGAAAGGAGCCCTAGTATATGAACCCTGGCTGAGGGTTGTCACTGCATTGAATGGGCTGAGTGGGCTATGTAAGTTGGAAGGGATATAAAATAATGAATAATTATCTTGAGTAATTACAAATGAAGGCTTGTGGCATGAGATCCCAATCCTGATTCAAAATGAGCTGGAAGAAACCAACAGGCGTACATTAAAAAAAAAAACAACAACAAAACACCCCCCACATCTTCTCCATTCATTATACCTGCTCTAAGAGGTATGATGAATTGAGTACAATCTACTTTATTATGTTTATCAGTATTTGCAAGCATTTCCTTTACTTCTGGAGCTGAGTCTGTGGCATCAGTACTTCCTAACCAGAAGTAAAGAGCTGAGGAAAATGGGTTAATGTAACATCTGTACACGCAAGGGACGTAAGATTTCTTGATGAAATCAAGGACAGCTTCATGGAACAGCTAGTTCAGGAGCCAACAAGAGAAGGAAAAATACTAGACTTAGTCCTTAGTGGTGCTCATGATCTAGTGCAGGGGGTAACGATACGAGGGCCGCTTGATAACAGTGATCATAATATGATCGGTTTTGATATTGGCATTGAAGGAAGTGAAACTAGGAAATCAAGTACGCTAGCGTTTAACTTTAGAAAAGGTGATTACGACAAAATGAGAAAAATGGTGAAAAAAAGACTGAAAGGAGCAGCTCGCAGAGTAAAAAACTTGCATCAGGCGTGGATGCTGTTTAAAAACACCATCCTGGAGGTTCAGGACAAATATATTCCACGTATTAGAAAAAAGGGAAAAAAGACTAAACGTCAGCCGGCGTGGCTAAACAGTAAGATAAAGGAAATCATTAGAGCCAAAAAACAATCCTTCAGAAAGTGGAGAAGAGAACCAACTGAAAGTAACAGGATAGATCATAAGGAATGCCAAGCCAAATGCAAAGCGGAGATAAGGAGGGCAAAAAAGGACTTTGAGAAGAAATTAGCGTTGGAAGCAAAAATACATAGTAAAAATTTTTTAGATACATTAAAAGCAGGAAACCGGCCAAAGAGTCGGTTGGGCCGCTGGACGAAAATGGTGTTAAAGGGGCGATCAAGGAGGACAAAGCCGTAGCGGAGAAATTAAATGAATTCTTTGCTTCGGTCTTCACCGAGGAGGATTTGGGGGGGACACCGGTGCCGGAAAGAATATTTGAAGCGGGGGAGTCGGAGAAACTAAACAAATTCTCTGTAACCTTGGAGGATGTAATGGGTCAGTTCAGCAAGCTGAAGAGTAGTAAATCACCGGGACCTGATGGTATTCATCCCAGAGTATTAATAGAACTAAAAATGAACTTGCGGAGCTACTGTTAGAAATATGCAATCTGTCCCTAAAATCGAGTGTAGTACCGGAAGACTGGAGGGTAGCCAATGTTACTCCCGATTTTTAAGAAGGGTTCCAGAGGAGATCCGGGAAATTATAGACCGGTGAGTCTGACGTCGGTGCCGGGCAAGATGGTGGAGGCTATTATTAAGAATAAATTGCACAGCATATACAAAAACATGGACTGATGAGACAAAGTCAGCACGGATTTAGTGAAGGGAAGTCTTGCCTCACCAATCTAATGCATTTTTTTGAGGGGGTAAGCAAACATGTGGACAATGGGGAGCCGGTTGATATTGTATATCTGGATTTTCAGAAGGCGTTTGACAAAGTGCCGCACGAAAGACTCCTGAAGAAATTGCAGAGTCATGGAATCGGAGGTAGGGTATTATTATGGATTAAGAACTGGTTGAAAGATAGGAAGCAGAGAGTAGGATTGCGTGGCCAGTATTCTCAGTGGAGGAGGGTAGTTAGTGGGGTCCCGCAGGGGTCTGTGTTGGGTCCGTTGCTTTTTAATGTATTTATAAATGACCTAGAGATGGGAATAACTAGTGAGGTAATTAAATTCGCCGATGACACAAAATTATTCAGGGTCGTCAAGTCGCAGTAGGAATGTGAACGATTACAGGAGGACCTTGCGAGACTGGGAGAATGGGCGTGCAAGTGGCAGATGAAGTTCAATGTTGACAAGTGCAAAGTGATGCATGTGGGTAAGAGGAACCCGAATTATAGCTACGTCTTGCAAGGTTCCACGTTAGGAGTTACGGATCAAGAAAGGGATCTGGGTGTCGTCGTCGATGATACGCTGAAACCTTCTGCTCAGTGTGCTGCTGCGGCTAGGAAAGCGAATAGAATGTTGGGTGTTATTAGGAAGGGTATGGAGTCCAGGTGTGCGGATGTTATAATGCCGTTGTATCGCTCCATGGTGCGACCGCACCTGGAGTATTGTGTTCAGTACTGGTCTCCGTATCTCAAAAAAGATATAGTAGAATTGGAAAAGGTACAGCGAAGGGCGACGAAAATGATAGTGGGGATGGGACGACTTTCCTATGAAGAGAGGCTGAGAAGGCTAGGGCTTTTCAGCTTGGAGAAGAGACGGCTGAGGGGAGATATGATAGAAGTGTATAAAATAATGAGTGGAATGGATCGGGTGGATGTGAAGCGACTGTTCACGCTATCCAAAAATACTAGGACTAGAGGGCATGAGTTGAAGCTACAGTGTGGTAAATTTAAAACGAATCAGAGAAAATTTTTCTTCACCCAACGTGTAATTAGACTCTGGAATTCGTTGCCGGAGAACGTGGTACGGGCGGTTAGCTTGACGGAGTTTAAAAAGGGGTTAGATAGATTCCTAAAGGACAAGTCCATAGACCGCTATTAAATGGACTTGGAAAAATTCCGCATTTTTAGGTATAACTTGTATGGAATGTTTTTATGTTGGGGAGCGTGCCAGGTGCCCTTGACCTGGATTGGCCACTGTCGGTGACAGGATGCTGGGCTAGATGGACCTTTGGTCTTTCCCAGTATGGCACTACTTATGTACTTATGATCTAACAAATGCTTAAACAAAATTTATTCAACACATAAAACCAATAACAATGCATAAATGCATTGCTAAAATTACTGCAAATGAACCAATCTAGTCAGAATCACTTTTGGTCACCACCAACAGTCTAGTGAACATTAAAGATTCAGAACATTAAAGATTCATTAACAACCCAACATGTTTCAATGCTGTTGCCTGCAACATATATTCTAGATCACTGATAGGGAGTGGGGTATCAAACCACCTCATACTGAGCCGAAAGGAGGCCCCCAATTCTTAGAAGGCAATGCAAATCCCAACATCAGAAATCTCTGACTGTTCTGTGCAACAGCTTTTCTTGAGTTGTATAACAGGCATAACCGTTTGTGCCTAGATTATTAAAGTGCAAGCGTAAATTAGCATAGTTCCAAACTCTGTCCAAATTCCTTCTCTGTACATGCCTTCCAGCAAAGTATGCTATGCTAGTTGGTATTTTATAAAAGAGGCCATTTATATGCATGTATCACCAAGTACACACACACATACACCTTTTTCGCAGCAGGGGTAAATTTGTGCATCAGCATAGTATCTGGGAGCCTATTTATTAAAAAGCATATATATGACTGCAGCCTTTATAGAACAGGCACTTTTTTGGACCTCATATAGGTATCCTGCTATAAAATCAAGCCCACAAAGGATCAACACAGCAAAAATTTTAAATCTTTAAAAAAAACAAAGTTTCAACCAGTGAACATATCTAATAGAGGACTGTCGATTAACATTTAAGAAATCCTATGAAGTAGATTAAATATAAGAAATGTTGGATTTTATAACATCTTACCTTGTTCAGTGCCTTCTGTTCGTTTCCTTTTTATACCTAAAGCAATATTTTGTTGCTCTTTTATAGCTTCTGCTGAATAGTTTGGCCTTGGCAACTGACTTCCTGGAGTCGGGCCTGGTCTGTTACTAAAATACTTTTTTTTTAATGCCTAGATAAAAAAAAATAGAGGGTCACTTATATACATAATCTTTTTAAATTGAGGTTATGGAAAAAATGGGAATATTAATGAAGAGAAAAAAAGTGAGAGAATATCACAATTTACCCAAGATGAGGCAGAGAAAATATAAGCAACATTAAAATGGCAAAAAAAAAAAAGAAAATATATGAGGTACCCCTCTAACCAATACACCTGTCTTATTTTAAGTCAAATAAACTACATCCTCTCTAAAAGAAATATCTCAAGCACTTGCATGGGAACTTCAACAACAACGTAGCTTCCAAGGCATGTAATCTACTCTTACTCTAAAGCTTTCCTTCTCAATTGTGAGAAGCTTCACTCCACAAAAGATCCTTCTGAAGTAATACATAATTGCCTTTCTCAGAAAAGAAAGAGGGTAGCACTGTTGGTGATGACACTTTGAGAAGTCTAAATAAATTTAGTCAGGTCAAATTTTCATCAACAGCCACAATGTCAAAACGCTCGCCCCTATTCATTCTTCTTGATCACATTAGAACACAGGCAAAAGCCAATTAATAGTATTAATTTTTTTCTGCATCAAGAATAGAGACTACTTCCCTAAAGTAATTCATAAGCAGCATTTCAGGAGAAAAACAAAAAAGGAGAAAGGTTCACAAATTGCAGATTTTTTAAAACTTAATCTGGTTCACAAAGTTTCCACCTTGCAATGCAAGATGAGGCTGTCTAATTCCCGATGCACCAGCAACCTGGAGAGTTGACATTCGTCCCTCCATCTGCAATATGCAGGAGTCAGTCTCCCCCTCCCCCCATACACTAAATTACCTGAAGTCTGTTTGTTAAAGTCACAAAGTTGCCAACTATGATTCATATATCTACCTAAATCTCCTGATTTGGTTCCAGCTCTCTACAAAAACTGTCAGCCCTAAATGGAGGGGGGGGGGGGGGGGGGGGGGGGGGGAAACAAGATAGCCTTGGGAATCAGCATTGCCTGTAAGTGGGGAGCTAGTGAGAACACTTGGGCCCAAAACAGCAAAAACCACCTCTATGAGAATCAGCCTGAGAAAGATCTTCTTCAGGTGCAAATAAAGGAAGTTGTTGGAGGAGGAGGGGTGAGCTGATCATGCGAACTCAGAGGCCCCTGACTTGGAAAGAACTTCATGACTCTGATATATTCCCAGCTTTGACTAACTGCACATGTTTATCATTAGAACCCAAAGCTTCAATACACTTTTAAGTTTCCTATATTGCAAAACAATATCTTAGATTGATCCTGCAATAGCACAGAGAACCCCAAAACTGATGCTGGAACTCCAATACAACTTCAGCACAGTTCTGGCACTAATCCAATGCATTACTCAAAACTACGGCATAGCTCTACTAAAGAGCAAAGAAGAGTACCCATAGGAGCCAACTTTTCAAAATGATTGGGGGTGCTGAAAATTTTTTTTTTACAGGTCGTGCATTCCCCCCCCCCCACTCCCCTCCTCTCCCTCTCTCGTCCCCCCTCCCTCCGCGTTCCTCCGAGTTCCAGTCCCACCCTCCCTCCCTCCGAGTTCCAGGCTCCCTCCCTCCTTCCCCTCTCCTCCTTTCCCTCCCTTCGAGTTCCAGGCCCCCTCCCTCCTCTCTCTCCCTCCGAGTGCCAAGGCCCCCTCCCTCCCTCCCTTCGAGTTCCAAGGGCCCCCTCCCTCCATCTGAATTTAAAAGCCCTCTTCTTACCTCGTCAGTGAAAAGCGTGTACTGCAAGCTCGGCGGCGCTTCAGCCTTCCCTCT